>NC_135809.1:117708453-118008453 GCF_964213995.1 Mustelus asterias
GTTTTCTCCCAGTGCTCCTGTTTCCTCCCACACTCCAAAGATGTGCATGTTAGGCTGATTGGCCATGCTAAATTGACCCTTTAGTGTCAGGAGGACTAGCGGGGTAAATACGTGGGGTTACGGGGGTAGGGCTTGGGTGGGATCGTTGTCAGTGCAGCCTCAATGTGCCAAGAGGCCTCCTTCTGCACAGTGGATCCTATGATTCTATGGCACTAGAAGAGTAGTGTTGTGATACTTAGCTGCCATTGGGCGACCACTCAAAGCATCTCCCACGGGACAGTGATGTAAGTGCATGATCTAGGCAATTGTATCTGCTTTAAACTCCTGAGGTCAATAAGAGGGCAATTGCAACTGCTTGTAAATTTCAGGCTGCAGATCCATGTCTGACTTTAAATTTTTGTTTTGCATCTGTAACAAAGTTTGGCCTTGGTTTGTACTAGTTTGAGGTGAACATGAATAAGCCACTGTAGCAATATGAAGTAAATGATGATGCATGGTGCTCTTTGCATAATCGACTTTTAATTGAAATTCAAAATGGAGTATAATACATTGTTAAACGTAACTTTGGTGTCAAAGGTATGCAAGGATTATCTCCTTACACCTCTATGCAGCACCTTGGGATGTTTTATCCACCGCAAAGGAATTGCTTAAATGCAAGCTGTTGTTGATAATCTGTCTCACAAGTAGAAATCAAAATCTCATTAACATATTTGAATTCCAAGTCATTCTAATTAGTTTCTGTATTTTAAAATCATGGAAGGTTTTGATGCAGTAAGTAAGGAGAACTGTTCCCAACAGAAAGACCGTTAACCAGAGGATACAGATTTAAGGTCATTAGTTAAAAAAATCCGGGGGGGGTGGAATTAGATTTTTTATACGTAACAGGTTGTTGTGATCTGGAATGCTGTACTTACAAGGGCAGTGGAAGTTAATTCAGTCATAGCATTCAAAAGGCAATTGGATACTTGAAGGGGAAAAAATATCAGGGGCATGACGAAAGATACAAGTGTGGAACTAATTGGATAGTGGTTTTAAAGAACCAACATAGACATGATAGGCTGAATGGCCACCTTGTGAGGTGTTTACCACTGTCAGTGACCTCAACAGTCAGCTGCAGCCTCAAGTTCTCTTCCTCCATCAAGTAGGAGATACATACATGGCCTTGTTTCCACGTTATTTTGTACTATTTTCAGCCATTACCCAAGAGATGAAGTCTTGCATCCATTTCCATCACTTGGCCAGACTCATTTTTTTGCCTCCCCATTTATTGCTCCATTCGTCAGGCCACTTAAGTGGGAATTGCAGTAACAGTTAAAGTATTAGAATTGTTAGAACTTAACTACTGTCATGAAATGGATAATAATACCTAGCGTAAAGGAAGATGGTTGCAGTTGTTGTTGGAGGCCAGTCATCTCAGCCCCAGGGCATCATTGCAGAAGTTCCTGGTGCCCTAGGTTCAATGATCCTCATCTGCTTCATCAATGACCTACCTACCAACATCAAAAGAGGGGTGTTTGCTGATGATTGTACAGTGTTCAGTACCATTCACAACTCCTCAGATACTGAGGCTGTCCATATCTGCATGCAACATCAACTAGACAATATTCAGACTTGGCTTAATAAGTGACAAGCAATAATCATCTCCAACATGACAATCTAACCATTCCTCAAGACATTCAATGGCATTACCATCACTGAATTCCCCCACCATTAGCATCCTGGTGTTTAACCAGAAACCCAACTGGACCAGCCATGTAAATACTGCGGCTAGGAGAACAGGTCAGAGGCTGGGAATTCTGAAGTATGTAATTTCCTCCTCAAAGTTTGTCTGCCATCTATAAGGCAGGAGTGTGATGGAATAATCTCCATTTGCCTTGATAACTGCAGCTCAAACAACACTCAAGAAGCTCAATAACATCAGGACAAAGTTATATACTTCATTGGCGCCCCGGTCACCACCTTAAACACTCCCTCCCTCCACCACTTATCCATAATGGCTGCAATATGTACCTTACACAAGATGCACTTCAGCAACTTGTCAAGCCTCTGTTGACAGTGCCTTCTAAACCCATGACCTCTACCACCTAGGAGGACAGCAGATGCATGGGAACACCACCACCTCCAAAGCTCCCTCCAATCCTGGAACTCCCTTCCTAATAGCACTGTCGGTATACCTAGACATGATGTGGAGATGCCGGCGTTGGACTGGGGTGAACACAGTAAGAGTCTTAACAACACCAGGTTAAAGTCCAACAGGTTTATTTAACCTGATGGACTTTAACCTGGTGTTGTTAAAACTCTTACGGTATACCTAGACCACATGGACTACTGCAATTCAAGAAAGATGGCTCACCACCACCTTCTCTGGACAATTAGGAATGGGCAATGAAAGCTGGACTAGTCAGCGATACCCACATCCCATGAGATTTCTTTTAAATCCACACACCATCCTGACTTGGAACTAGATCACCCTTCCTTCACTTGGCTGAGTCAAAATCCTGGAACCTCCTTCCTAAAAGCACCATAGATATATCTAGACTAGATGGATTGCAGCAGTTCAAAAAGATGGCTCACCACCACTCTCTGCATGACAGTTATGGATAAGCAAAATATATCTACCCCTAGTAGCAACATTCAGATCCCATGAAAGAATCAAAGATATAAGTGGCCTTTACCAGGCATTCCCAGGTCAAACATGGCGTGCAAGTTAAAAGTTCCTTGTACCATCCATTAAGGAAGCAGAGCCAAAGTCCACAACTGTGGCTGCTGTAGGAAATGGAAATAGTGCACTGTTGATGTTATTTTGCTTCTGTGCCTCTTTAACAGCCAGCCTAAATAAAACAAAAAACACGCATGAATACACCAATGCAGCATCTCTATTTCCGACTATTTTTGACAGTTATATGCTGTACAAATTGCATATATTTTATGAACAGCGTCAAAGCTGCCCAAGCCCATTTCATGTGGCGCCCCATACAAGACAAATAGAAAAGGTTTTTTGGTCAGCCTGACCTCATTTTGAACCTACAGGTAAAACAATAGTGTTCTAATTTATTGTTGCCACCTAGCTTCCAAACCCATGGTTTTTGATATTACAAAACGAGAATCTATTTTATGGGATTTTTCATGAAGTTCGAGACATAGTGATCTTCTCAGCTCCCACTATATTCTCTCACGATGGATCTGACTGCTGCTCTGTCTCCAGCATTGAAAAGCTGCTAATGCCTGATGCTGTCCTGTCACAAAACTGCAGCATTTTCTCTGAGCAAATGCAATACAAAATTTAGCAATTGCAGGATGAACCTTTGAATAAACATGTAGTAGTGGCTTCTAGTAAGCAGTACAAAATCATTGCTGAATGCTAATTTTATTAACCTCATTGATGGTTAACCTCATTTGGATAGCCTAGCTAATAAAGTCCTAGATTATTAAGCTTCCAAACAAGCAACTCAAGTTTAATTCCTAATTTCAACTGCTTCATGCTTCAAAACTTTTAAGCCAGAAATTGCTGGAGCAGCGTGCTCCGTGTCTTTCCTCTGATGTCTTGGCGTTTATTGGTAGGGGGATTGAATTTAGGAGTCGTAGCGTTATGTTGCAACTGTACACAACTCTGGTGCGGCCGCACTTGGAGTACTGTGTGCAGTTCTGGTCCCCACATTACAGGAAGGATGTGGAGGCTTTGGAGAGGGTGCAGAGGAGGTTTACCAGGATGTTGCCTGGTATGGAGGGGAGATCCTATGAGGAGAGGCTGAGGGATTTGGGATTGTTTTCGCTGGAAAGGCGGCGGCTAAGAGGGGATCTTATTGAAACATATAAGATGATTAGAGGTTTAGATAGGGTGGATAGTGATAGCCTTTTTCCTCTGATAGAGAAATCCAGCACGAGGGGGCATGGCTTTAAATTGAGGGGGGGTAGTTATAGAACCGATGTCAGGGGTAGGTTCTTTACCCAGAGGGTGGTGAGGGATTGGAATGCCCTGCCAGCATCAGTAGTAAATGCGCCTAGTTTGGGGGCGTTTAAGAGATCCGTAGATAGGTTCATGGACGAAAAGAAATTGGTTTAGGTTGGAGGGTCACAGTTTTTTTTTAACTGGTCGGTGCAACATCGTGGGCCGAAGGGCCTGTTCTGCGCTGTAATGTTCTATGTTCTATGTTCTATGATCTCAGATTGTATTATTTTATGTATAAATTGCTGGAAATAGGAATTGCTAGCAGCGAGGTCAGGTCAGCGGGACACCTCAATACTCATGAATATTGGGTCCAGTGATTTATCTCTTTAATACGAGAAATAGAAGCAAGAGTAGGCCACCAGGCCCTTCAAGCCTGCCCCATCATTCAATACAGTTTATTATATTCAGCTTCCCCAATTGATTAGCTGTTTCCTCTTCAATTATCGATTCCAGCGTCTTGCCAATAATGGATGTGAACTAACTGGCCTATAGGTCCCTACTTTCTGTCTTTCTCCATTTTTGAACAAGGGACTCACACTGGCTGTTTTCCAATCCTCTGGTACCCGCCTGGAATCTTGAGAGTTATGTAAAATTTCAGCCAAGGAGTCCCCTATCTCTGCAACCACTTCCATTAAAACCCTAGCGGCAGTTCATTGGGTCCTGGCAACTTGTATGCCTTTAACCCCTTGAGTTTCTCCAATACTCTGTTCCTTATGATTAGGATTTTTGTAAGTTCTACCATGTTATTTGAAATCAGCCCATTTAATATCTTGGGGATATTTGTAATGTCTTCCACGGTGAAGACTGGTGCCAAAAATGTTTTAACATATCTGCCAGTTCTTTGTTTGCTGTTATCAGTTCACCAGCCTCGTTCAGTAGAGGGCTCATATTTACCTTAGCCACCCATTTCCTAATTATATATCCATAGAAACTTTTACTGCTTGTTTTTATGCTGCTTACAAGTTTTCTCTCAAAATTCATTTTCTCCCTTCCTATGAGCTCTTTAGTCTTTTGCCGCTGGATCCTAAAACTTCCCAGTCCTCTAGTCTACCACTATCCCTTGCTACTTTGTATATCCTGCTTTTCGACTTAACATTATCCTTGACCTCCTTTGTTAACCATGGATTGTGCCTTTTTCTCATGGAATCCCTCTTTTTGATTGGGATAAACTCCTGCAGAGCATTTTGGGCCAACTGTTTGAATATCTGCCACTGCTCATTTACTGACCTGTATATTTGTTTGTTTACCCAGTTCACCTTAGAGAATTCCTCTGTCATACCATTATAATTGCCCTTATTTAAGTTGAAGACACAGGATCCATGGCATTCACCCTCAAACCGTATCTGGAATTCTATCATATTGTGGTCACTACGCCCTTGGGGACCCTTTATTAATCCTTCTTCGTTACACAAAGCCAAATCTAAAATAGCCCATTCCCGAGTAGGTTCCACAACGTATTGCTCTAAAAAGCAATCCCTGATGCTCTCCACAAATTCTTCTACGCTGCCCTTGCCGGTTTGGTTTGTCCAGTAAATATGCAGATTTAAATCTCCCATGGTAATTGGGAGGTCACATTTTTTGGGCCTATAGACTACTGTCATATTTGTGTTCCTTCCCCTGCTATTCATGATTTAGAGTCATAAGAGGTTTACTGCATGGAAACAGGCCTTTCGGCCCAACTTGTCGATGCGGCCCAGTTTTTACTATTAAGCTAATCCCAATTGCCCACGTTTGGCTCATATCCCTCTATACCAATCATGTAACTGTCTAATTGCTTTTTAAAAGACAAAATTGTATCCGTCTCTACTACTATCTGTTCGCACTGTCTGTGCAGAGTCTGCACGTTCTCCCCGTGTCTGTGTGGGTTTCCTCCAGGTGCTCCGGTTTCCTCCCACAGTTCTCCCACAGAAAGATGAGCTAGTTAGGTGCATTGGCCGTGCTAAATTTTCCCTCAGTGTGTCCGAACAGGCGTGGAGTGTGGCGACTAGCGGATTTTCACAGCAACTTCATTGCAGTGTTAATGTAAACCTACCTGTGACACTAATAAATAAACTTAAAACTATCTCTGGCAGCTCATTCCAGACACCACCCTCTGTGTGAGAAAATGGCCTGTCTGGTCCCTTTGGTATCTCTCCCCTCTCATCTTAAACCTATGCCCTCTAGTTTTAGACTCCCCTACCTCATCTGTGCCCTTCATCACCTCTAGAAGATCACCCCTAAGCCTCCTACACTCCAGGGAAAAAAATCGCAGTCTATCCAGCCTCTCTTTATAACTCAAACCATCAAGTCCCGGTAGCATCCTAGTAAATCTTTTCTGCACTCTTTCTAGTTAATAATATCCCTTCTATATTAGGGTGACCAGAACTGTGCACAGTATTCCGAGTGTGGCCTTACCAATGTCTTGAATAGCTTCAACAAGAGGCCCCAGCTCCTGTATTCAATCTTATGACCAATGAAACCAAGCATGCTGAATGCCTTCTTCACTACCTGATCCACCTGTGACTCCACTTTCCAGGAGCTATGAACCTGTACCCCTAGATCTCTATTCTGTAACTTTCCCCAACGCCCTACCCTTAACAGAGTAAGTCCTGCCCTGGTTCGATCTACCAAAATGCATCACCTCGCATTTCTCTTAATTAAACTCCATTTCCTATTCATCAGCCCACTGGCCCAGTTGATCAAGATCCCGTTGCAATCCCAGATAACCTTCTTTACTGTCCACTGTGCCACCAATCTTCAACCCAAACCAATTCTACACTATTACCCACTTCCTTTATATCACGACTCAACACTGCTCTGAAACCTTCCTTGATTAACAATGCTACCCACCTCCTTTCCTCTTTGGTCTATTTGTTTGGAAGGGGGGCAGGGGCAATGCCCAGCCTTGGCCCTCAGCCCCGGGGCCTCCGAGAACCTCAGCATTGCCAGTGTGGTCAATGCGACTGGTTTTCGATTTTGAAAACCAGTAGTGAATTGTGCCAGGGGGGAGCATTTCATGGGGCCAGATGCTATAGTGTAGAGCAGTTTAATAATATTTAAATTAATTTAAATCCATTTAAATCAGGTTCACTCCCTTTCTAGGTTTGAACCTGATCACGTCACTGGCAAGGGGCGGGGAAGATCTCAAACCGGGATCTCACTGGCACAAATCCCATTCCACCCCCTCATGAGATTTAGCAGCCATGACAGGATTTGCACCCACTGCGAACAGGCCCGCTAAATTTCGCCTTTATTATCTCAACTAACTTCAACCCAATTCATCCATAAAATGAGCAATGCACTATTTTGCCATTCCATCGACTTCAAAACAGTGAACTTTTCAGGGCAGCACTCTTTCATGTTAAATGGATTGCAGCAGCTGAAGTACAGCCTCTAAATTATAAATTGTGTGCCTACTGGTTCAACAATTACGTTAAACAAATTATCTGTAGACCCTTTCATAATGCACGAAGCAAAAAAATCAGGTTTTTTCTAAGTTTCAATTAAGATTCTTAATAAGCAAAGATTTGCATGTTTAAATGGAAGAGATTTATTGCCAGATCTGAATTTTTGAACTAACCCTACTTGTGGCACATATATAATTAATTTGGTAGAATGCAATCATTTCAGTTTATGGACTTTGTGCATAAAGTGTGAATGGAAGAATGCTGTTTGAGCATAATAAAAATTCTATCTGCTAATGCTTCTTGGCCCTCTTAAAGTTCAGTTTACCAGCAAGAAGCTTGGAAATCTTATTGTAGGCATCCTGTCAAAAGGTGTGGGTCTTCAGCACTTCAGTCCAACCTATTAAAACTGAAAGCACCATTTACATGCATTTTCTGTAGTGTTTTACTCTGCCGTACTGTCTTCATATTACCTCTGGGTAAATGCCAGCTCTGCTGAAAACATTTAAATTAAGCAGACTGCTGAAGGGTTGTTTGGGAATTTTTTTATTCGTGTGTCTCCACAACCCGAGCATAGTCCTGTGCCCTTTGACCTGCATAACAAAATTTGGCTCTGTACTCTTGGGCTGCTGACCTGCCAAATAAAAGTGCGTGACTATCAGGTACCAGTGTTATTTTTTTTACTTGTGGTTACATACAGTGCATTGATTTATTTATTTTTTTTAAAAGACCTCAGGGCATTCTTTGATGGCCATGTGAATGTGTAATCAATGCATTGGGTTTAATGTATGCTCGACTGAGTTTCTCCATTAAAGGTTTCCAAGTTTTGACACGATACTAACAAGCCCCTGCACATATTGCTCCCATCCAGGTAAAGGTCACTTTGCATTACTATTTTACTATTTCATTATTCTCCGACTACAATATTTGTAAATGGCTGGTCAAAAATTGCCTTACGGGCTATATTACAATTTTTATTGTTAAAATATCAATGAACTAGCTGTAGCAAATGTGCTTTTGTGTAACTAATGTACAAAAAACAGAATGGAAAGATTTACATCTGTTGTACTCGAGCGGAACAAATGTTGACTGCAAGTTATTGATAGCTGAATACAATTTTTCCCCTTTGTGCTAAGTGAGCAACATGATATTGTCACATTTAAGGATTAATATTCTTCTGATATACTTATCTTCTGCCCTGACCAATGATGTCAGATCCACCTCTGGAATGGAGCACTTGTCCACATGGTAGATGGACGCAGGGCTTAAAGACTTGAACCAAAATGATACCTGTCAGCCTGGAGTTGAAATGGCCAACTAACATACAACTTTCCTCAGAGTTACTTGCGGTCAGTTAGTGCGTTGGTGGTTTCGTATTTGGTCCTCAAAGGCTCTGGTTTTCTGATCCCAATTCCACGAGTAAAGTCTCACTGATCTCTTGAAAATGTTGTCATTCTGCATGGCCTGTTTTTTTCAATGCATAGTACTGTTGCATAGCCATGCATGCAAGATATTTAACATGGCACAGGGCCTGATCATATCTTCAAGGCTGCTACGCAGCCACACATACAGATTCAGCTCAACAGAAATATTGTTTCCCCACCAGCCTTCTATTTGCCACCTGGCTGTTGAATCGAAAGTGTCCATGGTACTCATTAATACAGCCATAGATTTGATTCTCAGCAATCTTCTGCAGGGAGATACAATCCCCAAAGGAAAGGATTTTCCTTGTAGTGCCTGAAAAGGGATTACGATTATATGTGAGATTTTTGTTCCCCATCGTACATATGGTCCTTACTCACTCAAATATTGCAGTGTTGTAGTTATCTTGGCCTTCAGCATCCCGTAACAAAGTTAGACATTTGGGAAATAGCCTCTGATTTACAGATCCATCAGAAAATTAAGTCGGCTGTACACATCATTTAACATGATACTCTAACTGGATTCATGAACTAAAATATGGATCCTCTGAATTCATGGAATTTTGTAATCTAACTTATAGATGTATGACATAGGCATTTTAGAGGAGCAAGAGAGTTGTGAGCTTTTATGCTTTAGGTTCCGTCTAAACTCAATCCACCTGATGTTAGGTTTACTTATATCTTGGACGGAATTCACCTGTTTTCAGGCTATATGCTTCCATCAACATGAAAGCAGGAGTGATTTGTGCTGGCACTGGAAGTGAATGTCATTGAACCAGCTGACAGGTGCAAATTTATCCATCCCGCCATTCATGCCAGCCAGCCCCCACTGTTCAGATATCAGAGCACTGTTTTTAAAGGGCTCTCTGATTTCTGCATTCACAGACGGGTCCCATTCCCCTAGAAACCAAAATGGTTTCTCCCCACTGACCAGGGCCCTTCAGCAAAGAGGGGCATCCCTCCCCCCACCACTCAAATAATGAGTCACCCACCCCCCCTCCCCCAACACCACGTAGGCATCAGGATGACCTGACCTGGCACTCCCCCTCAGCCCCCCTCTCCCTCAGGCCACTCACTTCCTCTTTTGCAGGCCACTTATTCCCTTTGAAAAACCACAGCTGTCAATCAGACTTGCACTCTTTGTAAACATTGCGGTTAGGAACAATGGGATACATTCAAGCCTGAAGGGAAAGATAAAAGTACACAGTTGACTGGAGCCTGAGTATAAATCCACTGAGCTGTCAATCAAAGCCTATTTCAAAGCACTGCACTATGAAAGAAACCAAAGGTTTTTAATGGAAAAGAGATGGTTTCAAAGGTTTCAGCTTTCTAGGAATGCTCAGAGACTTCAAATAAAAGCTGTGTGAATATATTGGTGTTGAGTGAACAGCTGCAGAGAACAGAGCCCACCACGCCCAGTGAAATTGACATCTCCTCCCCGTCAGATGACTTCAAAGAAGTCTGCTCACACCTGCAGCCTCTGACAGAAAGAAAGGGAAATCCCCACTGCAGAATGGAATGCTGCTGTCATTTAAAAGCCTGCCAGCTGTCCAGGGGAAATGGAGATTAAAGTGACCAGGCCACTTCAAATTCTCACAGCTGACAGACAGGAATGAAGATGTCAATCACGGAGCTACCTGAAATCACCATGCTAGGGGTGATCTTCAAGTCTGCCAGCAGTAGAAGAGGTTGTCCAGCCACGAAACCTCCATCCCAGGGGAGAATGGTGAGGTCATCCCTGAACGACCATCAGAGTGTGAGAAGGTGATAGTCTGTGTCCAGCTCACTCCCAGTCCAAGGATGCTCACTAACTCACACTCACCCACTGTGTGTGTGTTTGTGGAGACTCCCTCCCTCTCATACACACTCACTTTCTCCCTCCCTCTCTTGCGCACTCATTCTCACCCTCCCGTTCGTGCAAATTCTCACTTTCTCTCTCATACATGCTTGCCCACTCATATACACACACATACACACTTTCTCTCTCACAAGTACACACTCATTCTAGGCCCTCCGCCATGCCTCCCTCCCCATGTTTCTCTGGTCCCACTCCAGCTGTGGGCCTATGACTCCAGCCCATTCCAGCTCCAGGCCTCAAACCACTCTCGGGTTGGAGCTGAAGCAGGGTGGGTGGAGTAATGGCCCACAGACTTAGAGTATTATTTTGGTAGAATAATATAGCAAATAACAAGGATAGATTACCTCCTGGGTAATCTCCTCCCCATTCTACACAGTCACAGGACTGTAACTGTAGTAATTTGGTTCAGAGGTTAAAACTTTGTTTTTTTGTTCCCATGTATTTTATTTTATCCTTTTGTTTGAAGGCTCTTGATTTTGGGGAGTAGGGGAAGAGTGGGATCCTACCTAACTTTTTGCAACACTGAAATCTTTCCTTTTTGTTACAATCCTAGAACATGGCCAGTGAAAATAGAGAAGACCCGACTAATGTAATTCTTAACCACACAAGATACAAAATTGGAGTTACCATTGGATATTGGAATTGCACTGAGGAGAAGGCTATCTTAATTTACATTAACAGATATTAATGCCTGGGAATGTCTAGTCAACAGGTTAATCGTGCTAGAATCCTACATATCTGTACTTTACAAGATTTTATTGCTGTGAATATAGAAGGATAAAGCCTGCAACTTGCAGAAATATAATTCAACACTCTAGATGTCAAACTTTTAATAGGCTGAGCAAGGAAAATGCAAATGACAGTGAAAAGACATGCAAATAAATACTTCCATGATTTTAACTTAATATGTGCCATATACTGATTAGTTTAATGTGTGCCATGTACTGACAAGACAAAGCTACGTCTGTATTTACATATGCATATCCACATAGAAAAGAATAATGAAAAAACACTTGCATTTCTATAGCACATTTCATGACCAAAGGACGTCCCAAAGCACTTTACATTCAGTTAAGTGGTTTTGAAATGTAGGCACTGTTGTAATGTAGGAAAAACAGCCGCACATGTGCCCATAGGAGGCTGCCTCGAGCAGTAGAAAGAATTTAATCTTTTTGGCTGATGTTGGCTGAAGGATAAATATTGACCAGGACGTGATGGACAACTCCTCTGCCCTCCTTCAGAATAAGGTCATCAGATCTTTTAAGTCTACCTGAGAAAGCAAACAGGGTCTCGGTTTAGCGTCCTATGCAAAAGAAAGCACCTCTGACAGTGTAGCACTCCAATGGAGTGTCAGCCTAGATTTTTATGCTCCCTGGATTGGAACTTGTACCTACTATCTCCTGACCCAGATGACTGTGCATGCTCACAAACACATGTTGCACTGAATTACAGTTAGCCATACGTGTCATAAAGGAGGATAATGAAGTGTCTTTTGGTTACCTCTCATTGCCCTTTTTTGGGATCCTATTTCCAGTACGGACAGAATGAGCGACTACAACTAAGAGCTTGTCTTATGTCCTTTCAGCAGCATGTATTGCTTGTGCATTTGGTATTCAGTAATAGAGTGCAGTCCATTCCCAACAGGCACCCAGTAGCATGCAGTCATTAAAATTTCTGCTGAGAGGCAGGCTTGAAGTGTTATCAGCTGCCCTTTAATAGAATGAATGAGAATATTAGCTTATAGGTCGCTCTACCCATTTTTAATGGGGAAAGGAAATGAATTACATGCAAATGTTTCTGTTATTATTTGGATTGCTCAAAATGTTTATCCAAAATGTTTCTATATCTCTCAATATCCATTATGACCCCCAACCCTACTGCACTCAAATTTTAAGCATTGCATTTCTGCTGAGTCCTCAAATATTTTTATGGCAAGTGACTGAGCGATTCAGAAATGTAAACTTCTCAATTATTTACAATCGAAGTTCTGACTGCTGTTCAGAATAAACGCAAACATGAAATTGTGCACAAAATGCTCTTGAAATTGCACTGGTTAGGTTAATAGTTCCAAGTTTCCATGAAAATTAATTTCTGTAAGCCCAAAAATAAAATATTTCATGAACTAATGCAGTCAAGTAGTATATTGGAATGTGATTTTTTTTTCTTTCCATTGAATTTTATTAAGAGTAGTAACCTGGGCAGTATTATTAATATTAATTTTTAATAAGTGACCATTCTTCCACTTTTGAGTAACTTGATTTAAAATCAATGAAAATTGTGAAAGAATAAAACTATACCAGGCCATTTAATAGGTTTACTTCAGTTCAGATAATTTATTTGTGCCACAGTAGGCTTACATTAACACTGCAATAAAGTCGCCACACTCCGGCGCCTGTTCGGGTACACTGAGGGGGAATTTAACATGGCCAATGCACCTAACCAGCACGTCTTTCGGACTGTGGGAGGAAACCCATGCAGACACGGGGAGAACGTGCAAACTCCACAAAGACAGTGCCCAAACCGAGAATTGAACCCACTTGCGCTGTGAGGCAGCAGTGCTAACCACTGTGCCACACTCATCAGACTATTGTGCACTCATCAGATTATTGACATTAAATATTTTTTTGACGTGATACCTACTGGTGCCTTTGCATTTAAGAAAATGAGCATGATTTGAAGAGCCTTTTGAACCAGCATAATCAGCAAAATTTCACAATTGTGACCTGGAGCCTTTTAAGTTTTCTGGTCGAGACTTGATCCAAATATAATTGAATCTTGAACCAGTAGGAAAGGTTGCAGCAAATACAAAAATCAGTGGTCTTGGTCATAACTCACTTGCATTTTTAATAACATTTTTGTTGGTTCAGCTAATTTTGTTTGCGTTGTCCTATTATTCACAGAAACAAGAGGAAACTTGAGTTCCTATCACAAGTTCGATTTGAATTGCAAATACTATTTGGCATATCTGAACTCGCCCATTTAAAAAAAAACATAGATCCTCATCATAGCATTCAACTATATCTGAAATGATTCTATGGATTTGTTTCCAGCATCCTACTCAAAGGTTCAAATTGCTGTGTGCAAAGAACTTCCTAAAGTTAATCTAAAATTTGCCTTTCACTTTTTTCAACCTATGTCCCTTGCTCCTATATTCTTTGTTTAATATTGCTGAAGAAAAGGCTACATTTTGTCAAAGCTTTGTGCCTTGCACGCATCAGGATGATTCACAAGAAAACCAATGTCAGGGTAAACAACAAATTTATACTGCATGAGAAGAGAGATTACTCCGTGCTGTACATTGCGCAAACTCATTGACAGGCCCAAGGCCATCACTCTCATCCCTGAAACGTGCTCAGTCCATCTCAAGTTATCCTGGGAAAACAAGGAATCTCAAAAAATTGGGCAACATGAGGAACTAGCTGTTTCATTCTGCTACTATGGGGTTGAATTGCAAACCGAATCGCACTGATCCTCCCAGCGGGAATTTCACCAGTTTTCCCACTTGGGACGACACTTAGAAATTTTTGTGAGAATTCCACCCAAAGTTTACGAATTTCAGTGCCAGTGTGATGCTTGGCATGTAGGCCATATGTCCCAAAGACTGGTGGATCATACCAAACAGCATATCCCTTCTGCTGATCACAACGAGCAAGGGACAAACCATATCCAACCAGCCCATGCTTGCAAAACTTATTCATGTCCAACTTTAGATGTGATTCTGTGAGTGGATGTTTGTTCAGTAATCTTCTTGATTTAATCTTCAGTTTTAAGCTGATAATCAATTAAGATCATTAGTCAGGCTCGCAGTGTGACACATTTTGCATGTACTGGTTACATATGTTAATACACAGAACTTGCAGACAGAAGGAACATATACACACATTGAGTCTGTTTTGGTTGAACAAAATAAGTGATAGGCATTTGTTGTTTTATTCTTCAGGGCAATGCCTTGACAATCAGAGTCAAGCTGCCTAGTTTAAATTTCAAGAAATGCTTGGCAGTTAACTGTCAGTCACCAGCAACTGGTGCATTTTCCATGGCAGCGCTTCTACCAATCAGAGTCCACTTCCCAATCAATCTTCATGCTCTTCTCATCCAGTATAAATTTGTAATTTCTCCTGACATTGGTATTCATGCAGATTGTCCTGATAAGTGGAAGACAAAAAGCTTTGACAAAAAATGACTCTTTCAGCAATATTCAACTTATGTACAACCAAATGACTCTCCTTTATTTAGCTTGCAGTAATGTTGTAGATCTATCGTGACTGTACTGCAATTCCTCCATAAGGTCGCCACCTTCCGAGGTTAACTTTTACTGCTTATGCAATATACAGACCTTGTGTAACTTGATGACACCATGAATCACAGTAGCATGCTTATTTTCTGAAAAGTAAGTCCTTGTTAATGTTTTGGGGTTTGCACTTGGGGCTATAGCCAGGATAAAATAGATCCAGCACTAATGCCCATTATCGTCATTGGAAGGAATTATCCCAGTAGATCGCAGTAGATTTTGTGGCTATTTGAAATTCCTCACAGCCCAGTTCCTGTCTCATCATCTGATTTGCATCAGGAAAAGTCCCAATTCAGCTCTTCTTCAGTGAGTACTTACAAAAAAATGTTAAACATGTAACCTGAAGCAAGTGTTGACTTTGTTGAAAGGTTGCAAGTTCAGATGTTACGCTTGACTGATTTCCAAATTAATCCAAGGAGGTGCTTATAAGAGCAAGTATTAGTCAGGTTCTAGAATTCAAACAACTTCTAGAACACAAAGTATCCTCTCATCAAGTTTTTTGTTTGTACCTTTTGGTACTTTATTTCCAATCAAAAATCCAATTTTGCCCAATCAGAGTGGCCACAAGAGAGACACAACAGATCCAAGCTGACAAGACAGGATCGATCAAACAAGATCCAAGCTGACAGGATGAGGCATTGCACCCCCTCCCAGGCTTGATCTGAGTTTCGCCAAAAGGCTGAGATGGCTTTAAAAAATTGCTTCAGGTGAAGCCTCAGTGTAACCTCATTGGCTCAGACCAGGTGCAGAATCAAAAACAACACTTGACCTTCGTCAAAAGACCGAGATGTATCCTTATACCAAGTTGAAGCAGGTTTTATAATGTCTCCAATCTGGTTCAGTTTTGCAGAGGATAGTCCATAGGTCGGAAGACTTTATTAGTCAATATTGTGATTATGACACAAATTATGAACTCATCTATGAAAGCTGTTAAATCCTTTAAAAAGACATTCTAACTCGAGGTGTAATTGTCTTTTTTCCCAATATGTAAATTATCCCCAGCTCTTGAAATATTCTTACTGTTGTTAGTACGACACCGCTTGTGCTCTCTATTATGTCTTAGAATTGCTGGGAAGAAGCAGAGAGATTTTATCTAAAGTTTCTTCTCCGTGACATAATGAACAAAATAGTGAATTGTTTGTGAATGTGCTGAAACATCACAGGAGAACATAATATTCAAAATGTTGACTACCAGACCTGTAGTGCCATAAAATAAAATAGGACAAGAAGAGATGATTGAAAAGAAGCCTTTGAGACAGTCACATCCCATCATAACATTGAAGCTAATGTCCTAGATTAGTGTATGTACATCTGTTTTAAGTCTGCCTGGATTAGTGAATGCTGCTAAGAGGGCAGATGGATAGCATGAATGATTGCAAATCTCTACCATAGCTCCATTTTTAGGCTGTCTACTAGGAGTCATAAGCTACTGTCGTGGCAGGATATCACTGTCTGACATGGAAGCTGACATAAATCTCTCCTGGTGCTTGCTCACCTGATGTAGGGAAGATTGAACACTAAGTAAAGTGGAGAATCTGATGCGTCTCCGCACAATCTGAGAGCTACTGATTAATACCTTAAGTGTTTCAGTATTTGCATAGGTGGAATTTGTAAGGCTCGTTTCATCTTGGATTTTGGCAGCACAGAATGTGTATATAAACATACAACTGCAGACAGCAGACTCTTAACAGTGAATAGTGTGATTTGAGTTAAAGTATTAAGAGAATATAAACAGTTGATACTGAATTTTGTTTTGCAACACGTTAGAGGAGGTTATGCTGTGCATATTATATTACTGCTGAAAGCTAATTTTCAAATATGGAAATGATAATTGATACGCTTATAGAGTGATGCGTGTCCTCCTGCCTTACCTAGAGAGCAAAATAATATTTTCAGCTTTTGTCCTGAGGCTAGTGGTCAAGTGATCGTGAATATCCACTTGTCAAATTGCTGTTGCCCTTTTTTTTGTAAGCAGAAAATGCTAAGAATTTAGACAATAAGAACATGCCAGGTTGCTTTTATTGAGCACAAGATAAAAATCAATGTTGGGCAATAACATTCTTTCATTTGTGCTGCTTAGGGGAAGCTCAGGAAGGTCAAGGTCAAGTATATTCACTGGATCCCCCCACAAGTTATAGGCCTGTTCAGGCCTTGTGAAGAGAGTAAGATGCCACATTATTCCACCACTGCCAGGGGGCTCAAATCTGATCGAATCAATGATTATTTCTCAGCCCTTATATTTTATTATTGCATGAGGTTGTAAGTCTAGGGAGTAAAGTTATTGTTCCTTGGTGAATACTGTTAGGCAGTTATAAAGAGCATTCTGTGCAGGTATGGAAGAGTGAAGCAACAAGCACTGTTTTGGCAATTTGTTTGAAGCATTGCTTCTTTTCCATAACATACATAAGGATATATTATTGGTTTGCGTTTGTGTTAGTAGCTATCTAAAGATATGATGACATGAATTATATCACATTTTATGTATTCATCAGAATTCTACCGCCCCACCCGCCATGGGAAGCGAAGCGGACAATGGGAAGGTCCATTGACATCGGGCGTGATTTTCTGGTGTTGGGTCGAACGAGGCCGTAAAATTCCGCCCATTGTCTGTAGCCAAGGAAAATTGAACTTGGCAGATATATTTTGGAATTTGATACCAATGTAAACTGACTTGCAGAACTGACTTATAATATTGCTGAAGTTTAAAAGTTAGGAACTTCCTCACAGTTTTTATCAACATGGTTAACCAAGTTTTCAGTGAAGCATAATGTTTGAAATTTATTTTTTTAATGCTATATTCACGATATAAACATATAGAACTGTCTTCTGGAGAACAGTTGAGTCACGTATCGCAGTGGTGACGTACTGGTTGTGGCAGGGCTGTCACTGTGAAGTGCTTGCAATTTCAATTGATCAATTATATCACTAGAGAAGAATGTTGGCTCAGTTATGCTATTTTTCTATCCTATAGCGTGTTTGTACCACAATCTAAATTAAACCTAACAATATTGCTGATATTGTTATAAAAACAAATGTTGCTTTAAGATAAGGTGAATAAACTGAGAAGAAGATAGCCAAAGTGTCAACATAGCTCAATTGTGGAATTCCTGCCTCTGAGTCAGAAGGTTATGAATAAAATACTTGGCTGATGCTTCAGTGCAATACTGAATGCTGAGCATTGTATTGCTATAGATGGTCTTTTGACTTAAGACATCAAACTGAGGCTGATTTCTAATTGTCTTAGGCATTCCGGTGAACCAAAAGATCCCACTATTCAAAGCTGAGCGGGAAGACATCATGTTCTCCTGACCAACATTCCTTCCTCAATTAACATTAACAAAAACAAATGAACTGGCCATCAATCTCATATCAGGCTTTGCTTTGTGCAAAATGGCCATTATGTTTATGCAGCAACAATCATCATTCTTCAAAGTTTTTTTAAAAAGTTTATTTATTAGTGTCACAAGTAGACTTACGTTAACGATGAAGTTAATGTGAAAATCTCCTTATAATGTTCCCGAGTAATCATTAAATGATACAGTGTTAAAGGAGGCCATTTGGCCCATTGTGTCTATGCCAGCTCTTTGGTAGAGCTATCCATTTAATCCCACTCCCCTCTAATTCATAAAAATAAAAGCAAAATACAGTGGATGCTGGAAAAAAACACAGCAAGCACTGGAAAACTCAGGTTGGCCTGCATCTGTGGAGAGAGAAACAGAGTTAACATTTTGATCCAATATGACACTTCATATTGATAAGATTATTGATATTCATATATGATTGACGTTTTTCTAATTGGCTCTTTATAGTACCAAGATGAACATTACTTGTCCAATATAAGCAGCTGACTGTGATGAGCATAGTTAGTAAATTTGGGGCAACTGTATCTCATTCTTTGACTCGAATCATACAATCCCTACAGTGCAGAAAGAGGCCATTCGGCCCATCGAGCCTGCTCCGACAACAATCCCATCCAGGCTCTATCCCCGTAACCTCATGATTACACATCTTAAGAATTTTTGGTGTATGTTAACGGCATTTTATAAACACAAGTTGCTGTTGTAGATCAAAGATTTTTCAAAGGTTTCATTTGGTTTTCTCTAAAGTTCCAGTTGCCATTTTCTGGGGGGAAACAATCTAAAGCAATTAATGGATCACTGCCTTTCTCAATTCACGGGATTTGAATAAACCTTAACATCGTAGAGTCAGAAGAGCTTAATTTCAGACAGATTCACTTTTGGGAAGAGGGAAGAAATTCCCAGATGCAGTCCAACCAAGTGCTAGGTATAAATTTGCATCTATGATTTCCCATCTGGAGAATTTGTGTCTCACTTATGCCACTGGGGATAAGGAACAGGGAAGAAGGGAAGATTGATGGATGACTCACCATGGGTCCCTTCCTCCACTGGACCCCCCCCCCCCCCCCCCCCCCCCCACATCACTACCCACCATTTATAGTGCATTGAAAAGGGCCTCGGACTACGTCAGTTTCTACTTCTCTCAACCAATAATGTGTGGCACAAGGGACTTAAATGAGTGTATGTTATAAATATGAAATGACGTTAATTGCTGCATACGCTGTTATACAGAGTAAAGTTTTCATGCATATCTGTGAGCAAAGGTTTTAAAATGATTATGACTCTTATCATTGATTAATTTAAAACTTGTTGGGCAAGATTGCAGTGATGCATTTTGTTGCCTTGACATATCGTTCAGTTGAGTTGCAGAACGTGATCCTGTAGCTTCATTTACGTGGTCAGTAGCGTTTTTGCCTCTGACACAGAAGATTGTGGACTCACATTCTCCCCCTGAGGCTTGAGCACATAAATTCAGGCTCTCCAGTGCACTACTGAAAGAGTCCTTCATTGCTGGATAAGAAGTTAAACTGAGGCCCTCCCTCTCCTCCTTCCGCACCCCCTCCCCCCTTCCCCTTCCAGATGGACTCCCATAGTGCTATCCGAAGAAGAGCAGGAGTGTGCTCCCAGCATCTCCCAACCAACACCCAATTTAGTGCTGTTTGTGGGAGCTTGCTGTGTACAAATTGGCTGCTACATTTCCTGAATTACAACAGTGACTACACTTCAAAAGTACTTAATTGGTTGCAAAGTGCATTGGGGAATGCTGAGGGTGTGAAAGTGCTCAGTAAAATTCCCACATTTTCCCACAAGGAAATCAAATGCTTGTATACATTTTTCTTTGCCATTGATGTAATTTCTTATTCTGAGTTGTTCTTTGAAATAATAATGCTGACATATTTTGAATTTTCTTTTCCTTCTCCCTCTCCCTCCCTTTAATAGAGACTGCATTTGCCTCCAGACTTGTCAGACACAGTGAGCCGATCAAGCAAACAGGATCTGGCAGAGTCAGCCAAACTGCTGAGCACAGGATGTGGTGGTGCAGCCAGAGGCAAGAAGCACCTGGACTTTTAGTGACTTTTATTTAACCATATCATTCTGAATTCTCATCATATGCAAAGTGTGATTATGAATCATTTGGTGTACACTTAAATGCGATAAATATTTTTGTCTAGATAATGAGCAAGAGTGTGAATCATTCAGCAGAAATAGAAATAAAACGATGGTTTGTTTTTTGGAATGAAGTTTATGTTGCATTCTAATTGGTACTTATGCTCTGTGATAATAAGTTGACCATATAATGGATTGTGTACAGTATAATTCCGTTAACCTTTCATTATTTACAAAAACAAATCAGGCCATAAAAATGTTTATTTCTGTCAATGGATTGGAGAAAATAACCAAGGGAGAAAGTTACATTTGTTGAATTATTGTTTGAAAGATACAAAGTTTACGCATATAATTCATCCCAAGTGTGGGGTTTCTAAGAAATGTGATGAGGCACAAATCATTCAGTTATTCTTCATTGAAAAAGCACTATATTAAAAAAAAGTGTTTAGAATTTTTTTATCATGCAATAAACTGGATCTATTCCGAGTACTTGGAAAATTTATACAAACTTTCTTTCTAATATTGCATTAGAAATAACAAACAACAACAAATTGCATCTTTACTATACAATAACCACTCTAGGCATTTCACAGGAGTATCACCGACCAAATTTGGCACAGAATCACATAAGGAGATAGTTGGATTGGTGACCAAAAGCTTGGTCAAAGAGGTAGGCTTAAAGAAGCATCATTATAGAGGAGAGAGGGGCCAATAGATTTAAAGAGGGAATTCCAGAGCTTGGGCTGAGTAGCTGAAAAAGTTTGACTGCCAATGGTGGAACTAAAATAACATCAAGGCAGCAGGAGAGGCTAGAATTGGGGGAATACAGAGACTTCAACAGAGTTGGAGGATTGATTGAGTCCAAAGATGTGCGGGTTAGGTGGATTGGCCATGCTAAATTACTCCTTAGTGTCAGGGGAGCTAGCTAGTGTAAATGCATGGGGTTATGGGGATAGGGCGTGAGTGGGATAGTGGTTGATGCAGACTCGATGGGCTGAATGGCCTCCTTCTGCACTGTGGGATTCTACAATTCTATTGCAGGAGATGACAAACGTAGGGAAAGGTGAGGCTTTGGAGGTATTAAAGTAATTAGCTGTACTTTTAAGCACATTAATGTTAAATACACTGTTTTAAAAAGTACTCCTCAAATACCCCATTAATGAGAAGGCAAACAATAGGAAAAGATTCTGTAAATGAACTTCAAGACAAAGATAGTGGACCATGGAATGGAATGAGGAATGACAGCCTCCCGGATCTGAGAGAGGGAGATCAGGACAGGGAGGAATAAAATGTGTGGTAAGATAATCTCCGCTGGCTCCTCCTTTGCAGGGTTGGTATCTGCTTTGGACCCTTTGAAACCTCACGTCATTGTGGTGGCAAACTCCTGACCACAACTGATGTTGCCATTTGCATTGGATGTCAGAGTTTCCCACTTGTTATGATTGATATTGAGTACCTCTATGTCTCTCTTGAGTACATCCTTTAATCAAAGCTTGGACACCCTGCTGGTCTCCTTGGCACAGGCTATCTCCCCGTAAAGGAAGTGTATATTTTTTGAAATCCAACTGGTTCACTAATGTGCTTTCATGGAAGGAAACCTGCTGTCCTTACACAGCCTGCATTTTGTATGATTCCCAATTTACAGCAATGTTTTTGACTCCTGCCTGTCCTCTGAAGTGGCCTAGAAAGTCAATGAGTTGTATAACCACCTTCTCCAGCTAATTAGGGATGGACAAGAAATAGCATCCTGTATATAAAGAGCAAGACAAATCCAATCACCTCCCCACTATCCTACTGTTGACCATCAACAAAGTGGTGGAAGGTGTGACTAGTTCTGTTAAGCCGTACTAAACTCACCAAAAATCTGTTTGTTGGTGCTCAGTTTGTGGGTTCCACCACACAATCCTGGCTACAAACCTCACTGGTTCTTGACCTGGTATGGTGAGAGTGATGGCTGGAGTCGTAACTTGCACAAAAGATGATGGTTGTGGTTGTTGGAGATCAATCATCTCAGCCCCATGACATCGCTGCTGGAGTTCCTCAGGATAGTGTCCTAGACCCAAACAAATTCAGCAATGACCTTCCCTCCAACATAAGGCCAAAGTATGTTCGCTGATGATCAGTGGTCAGTTCCATTTTCAATTCCTCAAATAACGAAACAGTCCATCATGCCTACATGCAACAAAACCAGACAACATTCAGGCTTGGCCTGTTAAGTGACAAGTAATATTTATGCTACACAAATGTTAAGTAATGACCACCTCCAACAAGAGAGAATCTTCCATTGACTGCTAACAGGATTGCCATCGCTGAATCCCAAATATCAACACCTAGGAGGTCACCATTGATCAGAAACTTAATTGAGGCAGGCACATAAATACTGTGGTTGCAAGATCAGCTCCAAACCTGGGTATTCTGTGGTGGGTAACTCGCCTCCCAACTTTCCAAAGCCTGTCCACTATCTACCAAATAAGGATTATGATGGGATACTCTTCATTTGCCTAAATGAGTGGAGCTCCAACAACTTGAAACTCGACAACACCCAGACAACAAAACAGTCCATTTGAGTGTTCTCAATATTTAATTGAAGGAAATTTCTGCTCCTCCAGTATTAGATATTGCATAAGCAGTCTGATTACTTAGCAACAATGGAGGGTCGAGAGAGATGGTGGTGAGATAGAGTAGGGTATCAACAGCTACATACACAAATTCTCACCTTTTGGATTATGTCGCTGAGGGGCAGTGTGTAGTTGAGAAATAGGAGGGGATCAAAGGTAATGGTGCAGGAGTCGTGATTCTCTGGCTATGATTAAAAGAACGGAACTAGGTAAGACCGGTCACACCCAGCTGAAGAATGGTGAAGTGTTGAGGGAGGATGGTGTGGACAGTCGGGACAAATGCTGTAACCAAACTGAGGAGGATGAGAAATGATAGTATACCTTTGTCATAATCAAATAGGCTGTCGTTTGTGAGAGTTATTTTGATACTTGTGGTAGGGGCAGAAACCTGATTGAAGGGCTTCAAACATGGAGTTCCAGAAAGATGGGCATAGATTTGGGAAGTGACAACAGGTTCGAGGACTTTGGAGATGAAAGAGCGGTTGGGGATGTGATGGTCGTTTTCAAGGATAGTGGGGTCAAGAGTGTTTTGAGGAGAGGGATGATGATGGCAAATTTAAAGGAAAGCGGGACAAGACCTGAAGAGAGAGAACTATTCACAATATTGGTTAACATGGGGATCAGAAAGGAAAACTGGGTGGTGAGTTTGATGCAATTAGGAAGCAGGACATGGGTTTAATGGGCGAGATGGCATGAGAGAAGATAGCAAAAAAAAACTAGAGGAAGATGCGAGTTCAGGGCTCAAGAAGAGCAGCAAACTGGAGAAAATCGGCCTGTTAGATCAATGGGAGAGACTGGCAGATGTACCTGGTGGGAAGATCTCAAACTTTGTGACAAAGTCCATGAGCTCTTTGCACTTGTTGGAGGTGAAGATAGAGGGGACAGGAGAAACGGGCTCATTACAATATATCAGATATCAATTCTAACACCTTGCTGATATTCATGAAACTCAATCAGATCTATAGAAATAAGAAATCTTTGCCAAATCTTATGCAGATCAGTTTTTAATTTTTTACAACATTTCTCATGCACCTTCTCATTTGCAACCAAATTGATTGTTGAAATGTTCATAAATTTGACATGATCTAACCAGCCAAGCAGCACTGGATGGCTACAACAACTTGTATATACCGGTGTATGTAACGCTTTTAACATAGTAAACCATTCCAAGATGCATCACAGGCATATTAACAAACACAATTTGCAGTTAATAGGTTGTTAACTCAGAATTATGTAGCAAATATATACATCAAAGTAATCATTCAGGATTCAGTGTATATTTGTCCTGCCCTGTTTGAATGGTTTTAGTTATGTATTTTTGGGCTAAATGTCATGACTTCAGCATGCACATTATTCACTGCAAGTTTATGAATTCAATACTTTATTGAATCTTAGCTATCTTCAAATGCAGATGACATCAGTTTCTAACAATAAAATGTTAAATGTTATGCCAACATCCTTTTATTGTAAGTCATCATATTCACTATTAGCCGCACTCTCGCAGGATGGACATCACTGTCATTCAGAATCCTCTTCAGATTAGTGTGCTAGATATAACTGTCATTTTTGCTAGCAACCCAAGTCAAAACTGTCCATCATTGCCTGTCATTAGCTGTTTCTGTATGCCTAACAGTACAGCATCACTCTTCATTTAACCAGAGATGATGCTTGTAATAACCTAATGCAGCTGTTGTATCCAAGTGCTATTTTAAGAATTGCTTTTTGTTTTAATTCAGCAGTAAATTGATCGAAGCAGTGTTATTACAACTCGTCAGGAATGGTACGTTCATAGATTTATTTAAAAAACTGCAGCACGGAAGGAGACCGTTCAACCCATTGTGCCTATGCTGTCTCTTTGAAAGAGCCATCCAATGAGTGTCATTCCCTTGCCCTGTCCCTTAAGCTCTTAAAATGTTTCCCTTCAGCATTTATCTGAATGTAAAAGTTTTTAAAAATAAAATGCAGTGCACAAACCATATGTAAATATTCTTAAAATGCATGAGTTTAGTGCACAATGAATTAACATTTTTGAATGCAAGAAAAATTAAAACAATAAAGATTGCACAATTGTTTGCACCAGTCAATCGGACATTAACTGAAGAAACTAGTTCCTTTTGTGTTTTAGGTGAGGAATAATATTTCTAGGATTCTGAGAATCCTGGTTTTAGTCGGTAAAAATTGTAAGAATCACAGAATTATTACGCAGTAGGAGGCCATCCAGTCATTCATTGTCTGCACTGACTCTCCAGATGCGCATTATGACTTGGTGCCATTCTCTTGCTTTTCCTCTGTACCCCTGCACATTATTTCTATTCAAATAATCATCTCATGCCCTCTTGAATACCTCAATTGAACCTGCCTCCACCACACTTCCAAGCAGAGCATTCCAGACTCCAACCACTCACTGTTGAAAAGCTTTTTCTTACATCACATTTGCTTCTTTTGCAAATCACCTTAAATCTGTGTCCTCTCATTCTCAATCCTTTCACAAGCAGAAATAGTTTCTCCCTATCTACTCTGTTCAGCCCCCTCATGGTTTTGAACATCTTTATCAAATCTCTTAACCTTCTCTCCAAGGAGAACAGTCCCAACGTCTCCAATCTATCCTCATAACTGAAGTTTCTCATCCTTGAAACCATTCTTTTAAACCTCTTCTACACTCTCTCGCGTGCATTCACATCTTTTCAAAAGTGCGACACCAGAACTGTGCACAATATTCCAGCTGTGGTCTAACTAGTGTCCTGTACAAGTTCAACATGACGTCCTTGCTCTTGTACTCTATGCTCCTAATAATACTTAACTGCTCTCTCCACCTGTGAGGGTGGCACAGTGGTTAGCACTGCTGCCTCACAGCGCCAGGGACCTGGTTTGATTCCCGACTTGGGCCACTGTGCGGAGTCTGCTCATTCTCCCCGTGTCTCTTTCCTTCAGGTGCCCCGGTTTCCTCCCACAGTCCGAAAGTTGTGCTGGCTAGCTGAATTGGCCATGCTAAATCCTCCCTCAGTGTATCTGAACAGGCGCTGGAGTGTGTAGGGGATTTTCACAGTAACTTCATTGCAGTGTTAATGCAAGCCTATTTCTGATGCTAATAAATAAATTTTAAGCTGTCTTGCCACCCTCAATGATTCATGCTCATATGTACCCAAGTCCCTTTGCTCTTGCAAACCCCTAAGAATTGTAACCCTGGTTTTATATTGTCTCTCCATGTTCTTCCTACGAAAATGCATCACTTTACACTTTTCCTCATTGAACTTCATCTGCCACCTATCTGTGGACTCCAACTTGTCCACATCCTTTTCAAGCGCTTCACTGTCCTCACAATTTACAATGGTTCCACGTTTCACTGCAAGCTTTGAAATTGTCCCCCACACCAAGATCTCGATCATTAACGTATATCAAGAAAACCAAGGGTTCCAATACCAACCATGAGGAACTCCACTGCAAACCTTCCTCCAGCCCAAAAAATATCCATTGACCATTGCTGCCTGTTTCCTATTACTCAGATGATTTTGTATCCACGTTGCTACTGTCCTTTTCATTCCATGAGCTATAACTTTTCTCACAAGTCTGTCTGGTACTGTATTGAATACGTTTTGAAAGTCCATGTACACCACATCAACAGCATTACCCTCGTCAACCCTTTGTCACCTCTTCCAAAAAACTCCAGCAAATTTGTTAAATAAAATTTTCCCCTTTTGAAATCCAGGCTAGCTCTTCCTAATCAACTCACATTTTTCCATGTGACTACTAATTCTATCCTGAATAATTATTTCTAAAATCTTCCCCACCACTGAAGTTAACTTGACTAGTGTGTAATTGCTGGGCTTATTCTTACAACCTTTTTTAGAACAGGGATGTAATGTTTACAATCCTCCAGCCCTCTGCCATCTCCCCTGAGTCTAGGGAAAGATTATGAACAGTTCCCCCACAATTTGCATTCTCACTTCTTTCAATATCTTTGGATGCATCTCATCTAGTGCTAGGATCTTGTCAACTTTAAATACCGACAGTTTCTCTTTATC
The DNA here is from genome assembly GCF_964213995.1 of Mustelus asterias. Taxonomy (NCBI): domain Eukaryota; kingdom Metazoa; phylum Chordata; class Chondrichthyes; order Carcharhiniformes; family Triakidae; genus Mustelus; species Mustelus asterias. Next base: position 117,735,461 of record NC_135809.1, read on the forward strand.
AATATCAATTTTGAACCCTTCTAGTGATAGAGTTTCTTCCTTTGTCACCATGGCCTGAGTAGCATCAGCTTCCTTGGTAAAGATGGGTGCAATGTATTCATTTAATACCTCAGCCATGCATCCGTCCGAATATGTAAATCCCCTTTCAGATCCTTAATTAGGCTTACTCCTTTTACCACCCTTTTACTATTTATATGCCTATAGAAGATTTTGGAATTTCCTTTTATGTTAGCTGCCAGCCTTTTCTCATACTCCCTCTTTGCTTCTCTAATGTGCTTCTTCACCTCCCCTCTGAACCTTCTGTATTCCTCTTGGTTTTAATTGTAAGTTCTACCTGGAACCTGTCATGAGCACACTTTTTTTTCCTTATCATAGTTTCTATCTCCTTTTTCATCCAGGGAACAATGGATTTGTTTGCCCTATGACCTTTCCCTTTTAAGGGGATATCCCTTAACTGTGTCCAGACGGTAGCCCATACGTAGGCCATTTTCAGTTACAGTTTTTCCCATCAATCTTTTGTTCCAGTTTAACCAATCCAGCTTCATTCTCATCCCATTGAAGTCAGCTCTCCCCCAGTTAATTATTTTTACTCTGGATATCCTATTCTCCTTTTCTATCATCTTCCTAAACCTTAGGAATGTTCCCTCACGTACACTTGATCTACTTGGCCCACCTCATTTCCAACATTGCATCTTTTCTTGTTGGACTGGACGTGTACTGCTGTAGAAAATTTTCCTCGACAGTATCTTTTGCCCCTCTCTGCTCTTTACACTACCACTGCCCCAGTCTAGATTCAGGTAATTAACGTCCCCCATTAAAACTACTCTATAAATAAACTACTCTGGTTTCCCTGCAGATTTGTTTGTCTACATCCTTCTCACTAGTTGCTGGTCTATAGACTATGCTGAGCAATGTAATTGCACCCCTTTTGTTCCATGGCTCTAGCCAAATTTATTCTGTCCTTGTGGGACATTGCCTTTCTCCAGCATTGCAATGCTCTCCCTAACCAATATCACCACCCCTCCCCCTTTCTTTTGTTTCCTATCTTTTGCGAGCACCTTGTACCCAGAAGTATTTAACACCCATTCCTGTCCTTCCTTGAGCCAGGTCTCTGTTACCAAAACAGCATCATATTTCCATGTGATAATCTGCACCTGTAACTCACCAATTTTATTTACTATGCTTTGTGCATTCACTTACATCATTTTGCTTTATCTACACATTTTCTTTTTGCACAGAACAATACTTATAGCTAATTTTGCATACATGGTATCCTTAAAGCACATTGTAACTTTGATATCTCTATATTTAAAGATCAGCTTTGAATTGCATCCAGCTGACAGGATGACCGAGAAGATTAATCTGAAGATTACCTGAAATGAGTGGCACAGTGGTTAGCACCGCTTCCTCACAGTGCCAGGGACCTGGGTTCGATTCTTGCTTGGGTCACTGTGCAGAGAGCTAGAACATGAGTTCTCCTCGTGTCTGCATGGGTTTCCTCTGGGTGCTCCGGTTTCCTCTCACATTCCAAAAGACGTGCTAGTTAGGTGCATTGGCCATGCTAAATTCTCTCTCAGTGTACCCAAACAGGCACCGGAGTGTGGCGACTAGGGGATTTTCATAATAACTTCATTGCAGTGTTAATGTAAGCCTACTTGTAACTAATAAATAAACTTTAAACTTTACTTTGAAATACAAAGTTAGACAATGCAGAGTCTAATCATTTCTGTAATGAATTAATCGTCACTATTAGGATCATTCTAAGTTAATGGAATTCTCCCGTTCTTCCTATAAATGTAAAAAAATCAGATCAGGATCCCAGTTGAAAACATCAGGAGTGATTATGATTCTAAATAGTTTTGTCATAGGTTCTGAGTTTGTACACTATGGTGGCTAAGATAAAATGACTAAAGCGCACAAAACTGCAGAGCATCCTGTTACCTTCCAACTATTTATATCATAAACATTGACTATTGTTAGTGAGTACACAGAAGAAAACATCAGAATAAATACAATTTGGATTGCATTGTTTTTACGTACAAATGATGCATTAATGGGAGTGTGCTAAAATTTAAAGATAATATGTTCATATTGGACAACTATATTGTATAAAAGAATAAACCAAATCTAGATTGCATATATGAGAACCTTGTCAAAAACATTAATGTATTATTGATAACTTTACCAGGGAGGGTAAATACGAGGGGCTATGGGGATAGGGGCCGGGTGGGATTGTGGTTGGTGCAGACTCGATGGGCCAAATGGCTGCCTCCTGCACTGTAAGGATTTTATGATTCTATGATTGTGCTAGTAATATGACACCTTGTCTATACAGAAGGCTAAATTGAGGACAAACTTCAGGAAGTATATTTTTAACAGGTTAATCAACATTTGGCAAGGGTTTTTTTTCAGTTAGTTGGCGAGGGTTGATGGGCAGGGTGATTAAGGCCAGAGCACTGAACACTTTTAGAAAACAAGTGAATACTAACTAAAGGGAAGACGGTTGGTATTCCTGTGCATCCCCCATTGGTGGCTGTGCCTTCAGCTGTCTGGGCACAAAGCTCCGCGATTCCCTCCATTAAACTCTCTGACTTTCTGTTCTGCACTCCTTAAAAACACTCCTTCAAATGAACCTTAAAGATAAATGCAAATAGTTGCTGTATTCTGGAGGGATAAGATCAAGTGGGCTGAAGGGCTTCTTCATCTTGTGAGATGAGGTGAAAAGTCATTTTAGAAGTGTTAAGTGACGTTCTGACACTTACATTAACAGTCCTGCCATGTTTGGCTTTCCTCAAGTCAGTAGCTCGCAATATGGATAATAAGGTTAGAAAAAAAATTGTAAGTGCCATATTATTTGCTATCTTTTTAAAATGAATATGACAATGTTGTAATTATATAACACAGATGCTATTCCGGGGAAATGAGCCGAGAAAAAACACAACCAACACTTCAGGTGCCTCATTTTATTGAGGGAAGCACAAAATGCAGCTTGTCATATGACCTTTTGTAAAGAAAAGTTAGTGCGGCAAAAGCTTTGTTATAGCAAACCTAACCACCTGTCTTGGGGACATAGTAAAATTTATTGCTGCCTCCAATGTGTATTTAATACATTTTACACTGCTCCCTAGCAACCAGCTCACCAGATAGATAAAGTGCACTTTTTAAAAATTTAATGACAATAGTCTCCAAATTCTCCTCAAGGCAGCACTTAGCATCCAAACAGGCAAATAGGAGTATTAGGAGTTGATCACTTTAAAATTCTCCACTGAATTTTGCAATCATTCTATATATTGATGTAATCTGGACAGAAATGTTTTTCCACAGTTTAAATTTGTTGCATTGGTTTCATGTTTGATATATCTCATAATCTTATTGTTAATTAACACTAAAGAGGAAATTCGACACTGCAAGAATGGCATACTTGTTTTCTGTGCTTGTAGCACTCAGTTCCAGTCTAGCTATCTTGCTACAGGATCATAGAAGTATCATAGAATCCTACAGTGCCGAAGGAGGCCATTCGGCTCCTCGAGTCTGCACCGACCACAATCCCACCCAGGCCCTGTCCCCATAACCCCATACATTTACCTGAGCTAGTTCCCCTGACACTAAGGGAAAATTTAGCATGGCCAATCCACCTAACCCACACATCTTTGGACTGTGAGAGGAAACCGGAGCACCTGGAGGAAACCCTCACAGACCCAGGGAGAATGTGCAAACTCCACACAGACAGTGACCCGAGCCGGGAATCGAATGTGGGTCCCTGGTGCTGTGAGGCAGCAGTGATAACCACTGTGCCACCGTGTCACCTCAGATGATAGGTTTGGTCACATTTCAGCAGGGCGGCACGGTAGCACAGTGGTTAGCACTGTTGCTTCACAGCTCCAGGGTCCCGGGTTCGATTCCCGGCTCGGGTCACTGTCTGTGTGGAGTTTACACATTCTCCTTGTGTCTGCGTGGGTTTCCTCCGGGTGCTCCGGTTTCCTCCCACAGTCCAAAGATGTGCGGGTTAGGTTGATTGGCCAGGGTTAAAAATTGTCCCTTAGAGTCCTGGGATGCGTAGGTTAGAGGGATTAGCGGGTAAAATATGTGGGGGTAGGGCCTGGGTGGGATTGTGGTCGGTGCAGACTCGATGGGCTGAATGGCCTCCTTCTACACTGTAGGGTTTCTATGTCTATTCTATGTCTATGTCTAGCAAGTTCTGACTGGAGAAAGAGACATTCCCTTTCCCAATCCTTCAAAGTGACAGAATCCTTAATTACTCACGTAACTGTTGAGTTTTGTGTTTATTAATCGAAAGGATGTGAGCATCGCTGGTTAGGCCAGCATTTATTGCCCATTCCTGATAACATTGATTGTTCAATGATGAATTTCTCTTTGTGTCTAGTCTGCAGAAGTAAAATGGGACGTTTATCAACGGTGGTTGATGTGTTTTAGCTGTGGCTCAATTGGTAGTACCTTTGACTCACATGGTTCTGGGTTCAAGTCCCACTCCAGGGCAAAAAAATCAGTGATGGAGTTGCTGTTTTCCTGATGAAATGTAAAACCAAGGGTAGACTTAAAAGATCTCAAGGCACCTTTTGGAAAAGGACAGGGGAGTTATCTGGTGTCCTGGCCATTGCTTATCCCTCCATCACAGAAAACAGGTTCTTGGTCATTTTCACACTGTTGCTTGTGGGGGCTCACTGAGTGTAAATTGGCTACCACTGATCCTACATTACAACAGTGACTGCATTTCCAAAAGTACTTCATCAGTAAAGCACCTTAATACTTCCAGTGATCCTGAAAAGTGCTATAAAAACATAGAAATCTAGAAAATAGAAGCATGGAGAGGCCATTCAGCACTTTGAGCCGGCTCCATCATTCATTTTGATCATGGCTGATCATCAAATTCAATATCTTCACCCTGCCTCTCCACCCCCCCCCCCCCCACTCCCCCAATATTCCTTGATCCCTAATCCTAATTTCTTCTTAAAATCACACAATGTTTTGGCCTGATCTACTTCCTGTGGGAGTGAATTCCACACATTCACCACCCACTGGGTGAACAAATTTCTCCTCACCTCAGTCTTAAAAGATTTACCCCTTATTCTCAAACTGCCTAGTTCTGAACTCTTCCACCATCAGGAACATTATTTCTGAATCTATCCTGTTGGAATTTTATAAGTTTCTATGAGATCCCCTCTCATTCTACTAAACTCCAATAAATATAGTCCTAACTGACTTAGTCTCTTTTCATATGACAGATCTGCCAAACCAGGAATCAGCCTGGTAAACTTTTGTTACACACCCTCTATAGCAAGGACATCTTTCCTCAGATAAGGACACCGGAACTGCGCACAATACTCCAGGTGCGGCATCACCAATGCCCTGTACAATTGCAGTAAAACATCCCTATTCAGATACTCAGATCCTCTTGCTATGAAGGCCAACATTTGCCTTCTTTACTGCCTGCTGTACCTGTGCACTTACATTCAGTGACTGATGCACAAGGACATTAAGGTCTCACTGAGTATCCACCTCTCTCAATTTACACCCATTTAAATAATAATCTGCCTTCCTTTTAATGCTACCGAAGTGGATAACCTCACATTTGTCCACATTATGCTGCATCTGCCATGCATATGCCCACTCACTCAGCCTGTCGAAATCATGCTGATCCTCCTCACAGTTCTCTCTCCCACCCAACTTTGTGTCATAAGACCATAAGACCATAAGACATAGGAGCGGAAGTAAGGCCATTCGGCCCATCGAGTCCACTCCACCATTCAATCATGGTTGATTTCAACTCCATTTACCCGCTCTCTCCCCATAGCCCTTAATTCCTCGAGAAATCAAGAATTTATCAATTTCTGTCTTGAAGACGCTCAACGTCTCGGCCTCCACAGCCCTCTGTGGCAATGAATTCCACAGACCCACCACTCTCTGGCTGAAGAAATTTCTCCTCATCTCTGTTCTAAAGTGACTCCCTTTTATTCTAAGGCTGTGCCCCCGCGTCCTAGTCTCCCCTGTTAATGGAAACAACTTCCCTACGTCCATCCTATCTAAGCCGTTCATTATCTTGTAAGTTTCTATCAGATCTCCCCTCAACCTCCTAAACTCCAATGAATATAATCCCACGATCCTCAGACGTTCATCGTATGTCAGGCCTACCATTCCTGGGATCATCCGTGTGAATCTCCGCTGGACCCGCTCCAGTGCCAGTATGTCCTTCCTGAGGTGTGGGGCCCAAAATTGCTCACAGTACTCCAAATGGGGCCTAACCAGTGCTTTATAAAGCCTCAGAAGTACATCCCTGCTTTTGTATTCCAAGCCTCTTGAGATAAATGACAACATTACATTTGCTTTCTTAATTACGGACTCAACCTGCAAGTTTACCTTTAGAGAATCCTGGACTAGGACTCCCAAGTCCCTTTGCACTTTAGCATTATGAATTTTGTCACCGTTTAGAAAATAGTCCATGCCCCTATTCTTTTTTCCAAAGTGTACGACCTCGCACTTGCCCACGTTGAATTTCATCAGCCACTTCTTGGACCACTCTCCTAAACTGTCTAAATCTTTCTGCAGCCTCCCCACCTCCTCAATACTACCTGCCCCTCCACCTATCTTTGTATCATCGGCAAACTTGGCCAGAATGCTCCCAGTCCCGTCATCTAGATCGTTAATATATAAAGAGAACAGCTGTGGCCCCAACACTGAACCCTGCGGGACACCACTTGTCACCGGTTGCCATTCTGAGAAAGAACCTTTTATCCCAACTCTCTGCCTTCTGTCTGACAGCCAATCGTCAATCCATGTTAGTACCTTGCCTCGAATACCATGGGCCCTTATTTTACTCAGCAGTCTCCCGTGAGGCACCTTGTCAAAGGCCTTTTGGAAGTCAAGATAGATAACATCCATTGGCTCTCCTTGGTCTAACCTATTTGTTATCTCTTCAAAGAACTCTAACAGGTTTGTCAGGCACGACCTCCCCTTACTAAATCCATGCTGACTTGTCTTAATCCGACCCTGCACTTCCAAGAATTTAGAAATCTCATCCTTAACGATGGATTCTAGAATTTTGCCAACAACTGAGGTTAGGCTAATTGGCCTATAATTTTCCATCTTTTTTCTTGTTCCCTTCTTGAACAGTGGGGTTACAACAGCGATTTTCCAATCCTCTGGGACTTTCCCTGACTCCAGTGACTTTTGAAAGATCATAACTAACGCCTCCACTATTTCTTCAGCTATCTCCTTTAGAACTCTAGGATGTAGCCCATCTGGGCCCGGAGATTTATCAATTTTCAGACCTTTTAGTTTCTCTAGCACTTTCTCCTTTGTGATGGCAACCATATTCAACTCTGCCCCCTGACTTTCCTGAATTGTTGGGATATTACTCATGTCTTCTACTGTGAAGACTGACGCAAAGTACTTATTAAGTTCCTCAGCTATTTCCTTGTCTCCCATCACTAGATTACCAGCGTCATTTTGGAGCGGCCCAATGTCTACTTTTGCCTCCCGTTTGTTTTTAATGTATTTAAAGAAACTTTTACTATCAATCCTAATGTTACTGGCTAGCCTACCTTCATATTTGATCCTCTCCTTCCTTATTTCTCTCTTTGTTATCCTCTGTTTGTTTTTATAGCCTTCCCAATCTCCTGACTTCCCACTACTCTTTGCCACATTATAGGCTTTCTCTTTTGCCTTGATGCATTCCCTGACTTCCTTTGTCAGCCATGGCTGCCTAATCCCCCCTCTGATAACCTTTCTTTTGTTTGTCATCTGCAAATTTGGAGGTAATATATTTGGTTCCCTCTTCCAAATCACTAATATATAATGTGAACAGTTCGGGTCCTAGCACAGATCCCTGTGGTACCCGACTAGTCACTGCCTGCCAATCAGAAAAGACCCATTTATGCTAACTCTTTGCTTCCTATCTGCTAACCAGCTTTCTATCCATCTCAAGACGCTACCCGCAATCCCATGTGCTTTAACTTTACATCATAGATTGCTGTGTGAGACCTTGTCAAAAGCCTTCGGAAAGTCTAAATAAACCACAAGTTTTCCTTGGTCAACTCTACTAGTTACATCCTCAAAGAATTTCAATAGATTCGTCAAGCATGATTTCCCCTTTGCAAAAGCAAGTCTTTCTTTATTTCGCTACTAATATTTCAATCCGATGTTTCTAGTTGTCTGTTGCCAAATGACGGATTCTGTATATAGAATCAAACTACACTGGAACAGCCAGCAACCATTATGCTTGACATTCAAATTATTTCAACAAAAGATTAGTCGGATTATTTCAAATGAAACCTATCACATATACAGCAGTGTAAAATTATCCGCTGATAGGGATGTTTTGTAAACAATATACAGCAAATAAGTATCAGTAACTTTAAAGTAATCTAAGCAAAGGTGCATGGGTGAACTGCACTGAATTTGATCTGCTCTTAAACTAATTAACTAAGAACAAAATTCATGTTTTGAAACTCTTGCCAATCGATCCAATGAGGAATGGATTCATCTTGTTTCCTAATGTATCTGTGATAATGTAATCTTAAAAACTTGAATCATGGAAAGGATGAAACATTTATTGTTCCACGTGAAATATTACCTATGTGTTTTTTTCAGATGCTTACCAACATGAGAACAGCAGTAACCCATTCAGCCCTTTAAGCCAGCTCCACCCCTCAATTGGATTGTGGCTGATCTGTATCTCAACTCCACCAACCCATTTTAGTTCTGTAACCCCTCAATACCTGTGCCTATCAATCACAGCTGTGAAATTTTCAATTGATCCCAGCCTCAACATGTTGTGCATTATAACTATTTTCTACTTCTATTTGTAATAATTATCATTCAATTGAAAAGAAATAGCAGCTACTTGCCCCTTCAGAAAGTAACTCTTTCCTACTTTGTCAACATTTAAAGCATTAACCTGTCCCGATTTAATATTCTCCCTTCTTAATTTCCCAAGAATGGCAATAACAAATCCCTTCACCCAATCCCTAGAGCTATTGTGATGTTAAAATTAAACAATGGTTGTCTGGAGAATATCACTGTGTCACTTTGTCATACAGTTCCTGTGCCTTGCAGCTATCCTTCTGCAAGTTTGCCTTCCTATGAAATGAGATGCACACACTACTCAAAACACAAAGTAGAAACTCTAATCAAGCACTTTAACCTAATGTTGTAAAGATTAACATATGTTCCTTGATAATCACAAGCTAGGAAATTGCATTATCTTTTGTAATTTGTTTTTGATCAGGCATTGTAAAAACCCAAATGCATGGCAGGAATTGAAGTTACATTTTGGGTTCTATTGACCCACACTAATTTGGGACCATCCCAAAGCATATTGCATTGTCATAGAGGTAGGCTATGGGGGGAACGTTTTTTTTTAAGTTATAAGACCATAAGAAATAGGAACAGGAGTAAGCCGTCTGGTCCCTCAAGCCTGCTCCGCCATTCAATAAGATCATAGTTAATCCACCATTCCTCACGTCCACTTTCCTACCCTTTCCTCGTAACCCTTGATTCCCTTATTGATCAAAATTCTATCTCAATTTTAAATATACACAAGCACCCTGACCCCACAGCTCTCTGTGGCAAAGAGTTCCAAAGATTCACAACCATTTGAGAGAAGAAATTCCTCCTCATCTCAGTCTTAAATAGGCACCCGATTATTCTGAGACTATACCGTCTGGTCCTAGACTCTCCCATGTGAGTTTAACATCCTTTCAGTATTTACCCTGTCGAGACCCTTAAGAGTCCTAAATATTTCAATGAGATCATCTCTCATTCTTCTAAATTCCAATGAAAAGAGTCCAAACCTGCTTAACCTTCCTCATAAGACAATCCCTCCATCATGGACATTATTCTGGTGAATCTTCTCCAAACTGCCTCCATTTAAATAATATATTTCCCTAAATAAGGAGACCAAAATGGCTCACAGCACGCTAGATGTGGTCTCACCAGTGTCTTGTACAGTTGCAGTGAGACTTTCCTTTTTTATACTCCAATCCCCTTGAAATAAGAGCTAACATTCCATTAGTCTTCCTGATTACCTAATGCATCTGTGTGCTAGCTTTCTGTGTACCGTGCATGTACCCCCCAAGCGCCTTTGTGTTGCAGCTTACTGCAGCTTTTCTCCATTGAAATAATACTGTTCTTTTGTTCTTCCTTCCAAAATGAACAACTTCACATTTTCGCACATTATACACCATTTGCAGATTGTTTTATCCAGTTACTTAACCTATCAATATCCCTTTATAAATTGCTTGCATCCCTCTCACAAGTTGCCTTTCCACCTATTTCCGTTTCATCTGCAAATTTGTCTATAGTACATTCACTTCCTTCTTCCAAATCATTCATATATGTTGTAAACAATTGTAGTTCCAGAACTTATTACTGTGGAACCCCATCAGGTACAGGACACCAACCTGAAAAAGATCCCCTTATCCCCATTGCCATTTTCTGCCGATTAGCCATAACTCTATGCATGCCAAAATACTACCCCCAACACCATGAGCTCATATCTTATGACTTAACCTTTTGTCAGGTACCTTGTTGAATGCTTTCTGAAAGTCCAAATACAACACAACTACTGGTTCCCCTCTGTCCACTCTGGTTGAGACTTCCTTGAAAACCTCTACTAATAAATTAGTCAGAGATTATTTCCCTTTAATGAAGCCATGATTCTGCTTTATTAGATTATCTGGGTGTTTTCTCAGCAAAAGAAGAAAGAAAAGAAGAAAGAAAAGAAAACAAACAAAAGAAAGTTTTTTTCTTTGCTGCAGGCTGCAACTTACTGGATTGGGAGAGCCAACAGGAGATGATTGTTAGTCAGATCTGCACATTAAGCAGAGAAAATATTAACTTTATCATTCACCACGTGAAATGTGGGTGGAGCTCAATCTCAGTTTGGATTTCTTGAGGAAGAAAGCAGACTGAGGATTTCCCTAGTTTGCAGCTAGAAGATGAAACCTACAGTGATCCTCATAGAGACGTGTGGGAAAAAGCAGTCAGCTTGGAAACTGTAAGAAGACACCAGAGTATCTGCTGGTAAGCTGACCAAGGGGCTGAGGCATTCAGATTCATGAGGTATTCAGTAAAAGTTGAAGGGTCACTTAGCCTAAACTAATAGAAGGATCCCCATAACCTTGGAAGAAGGTGTAACTGGTGTAATCAGCAAGTTTGCGGATGACACGAAGATGGCTGGAATTGCGGATAGCGAAGAGCATTGTCGGGCAATACAGCAGGATATAGATAGGCTGGAAAATTGGGCGGAGAGGTGGCAGATGGAGTTTAATCCGGATAAATGCAAAGTGATGCATTTTGGAAGAAATAATGTAGGGAGGAGTTATACAATAAATGGCAGAGTCATCAGGAGTATAGAAACACAGAGGGACCTAGGTGTGCAAGTCCACAAATCCTTGAAGGTGGCAACACAGGCGGAGAAGGTGGTGAAGAAGGCATATGATATGCTTGCCTTTATAGGACGGGGTATAGAGTATAAAAGCTGGAGTCTGATGATGCAGCTGTATAGAACGCTGGTTAGGCCACATTTGGAGTACTGCGTCCAGTTCTGGTCGCCACACTACCAGAAGGACGTGGAGGCATTGGAGAGAGTGCAGAGAAGGTTTACCAGTATGTTGCCTGGTATGGAGGGTCTTAGCTATGAGGAGAGATTGGGTAGACTGGGGTTGTTCTCCTTGGAAAGACGGAGAATGAGGGGAGATCCAATAGAGGTGTACAAGATTATGAAGGGGATAGATAGGGTGAACAGTGGGAAGCTTTTTCCCAGGTCGGAGGTGACGATCACGAGGGGTCACGGGCTCAAGCTGAGAGGGGCGAAGTATAACTCAGACATCAGAGGGATGTTTTTTACACAGAGGGTGGTGGGGGCCTGGAATGCGCTGCCAAGTAGGGTGGGTGGAGGCAGGCACGCTGACATCGTTTAAGACTTACCTGGATAGTCACATGAGCAGCCTGGGAATGGAGGGATACAAACGATTGGTCTAGTTGGACCAAGGAGCGGCACAGGCTTGGAGGGCCGAAGGGCCTGTTTCCTGTGCTGTACTGCTCTTTGTTCTTTGTTCTTTATAACATATAAGGTCAGAGAATAGCTGAAACATTGAGAAGAATTAAAGTGAATTCTGAAGGGCTGTGGCTTACCTTGTGGGATAGTCCATAAAGAAATGAGTGAACCTTCTAGATTCTTGGAATATATATGGAAACTCTTGGGGGAAGTAAAAGATAGAACTGAATTCAGAGCATAAGTAGTCATAAACTATAATATTATTGTGCTTGCTTTGTTCATTTTTTTATATATAGTAAAAAAAAATTCTGTTTAAAAAGTGAAATCTTGTTGTGTAGTTCTTTCACTTAATGACTAGATGTTCCAATTTCTCTTTAAATGTTAACAATTTCTAACAGGAGTGCAAAACCTAGTCTTGAAGCTCATAACAAGGTGTAATAATGGGCGGCACGGTAGCACAGTGGTTAGCACTGCTGCTTCACAGCTCCAGGGTCCCGGGTTCGATTCCCAGCTCGGGTCACTGTCTGTGTGGAGTTTGCACATTCTCCTCGTGTCTGCGTGGGTTTCCTCCGGGTGCTCCGGTTTTCTCCCACAGTCCAAAGATGTGTGGGTTAGGTTGATTGGCCAGGTTAAAAAAAAATTGCCCCTTAGAGTCCTGGGATGTGTAGGTTAGAGGGATTAGCGGGTAAAATATGTGGGGGTAGGGCCTGGGTGGGATTGTGGTCGGTGCAGACTCGATGGGCCGAATGGCCTCCTTCTGCACTGTTGGGTTTCTATGATTTCTAAAAAAAATAAAATTCTATATTTGTTAAATTTACAACATCAACTGAGGCCATGTGGCCTATTGTGTTTTTCCTGGCTCTGTGCTACATTAATCCTACATTAATCCTACTGCCCTAAACTCTCACATTGAAATAAAAATAATAACTAACATTGATATATTAGAGTAATTATTTTGGCACTTAACATTTTGCAGACTTCTTTCTAGATAAATTATCTTTAAAAATTTGATTGGCAGTGGGTTTATTTGATATGAATTCAATTGCCTGAAATGAGTTTGAAAAAAGGTTAAGATGCTTAAGTTTGAATATCATTCACTTGAATTATAGGAGCCTTTGAGAAGATGAAGAGGAATAAAAATGGTTACCAAAGATTTTTTTTAAATGGCTTGATGAAACATACCTAGAAATGATCACTGGCATTTTTTTAAAACCATGACACTCCAGTTTAAGTATTAGTGGCACAAGTGGGCTTACATTAACACTGCAATGATTGACACTATGAAAATCCCATAGTTGCCACATTCTGGCGCCCGTTCGGACACACTGAGGGAGAATTTAGCATGGCCAATGCACCTAACCAGCACATCCTTCAGACTGTGGGAGGAAATCGGAGCACCCAGAGGAAACCCACACTGACACGGGGAGGATATGATAGCACACATATAAACAAACAAATAACAGATACATGTAAAAATGGAACAGCAATAATCATGGGGGATTTTAACCTCCATATTGATTGGTCAACTCAAGTCGGACGCGGTAGACTTGAGGAAGAGTTCTTAGAATGCTGTCGCGATAGTTTCCTCGAACAGTATGTTACAGAACCTATGAGGGAGCAAGCTATCTTGGATCTGGTCCTGTGTAACGAGACAGGTAAAGTTAATGATCTCCTTGTGAGGGATCCTCTTGGAATGAGTGATCACAATATGGTTGAATTTCTAATACAGATGGAGGGTGAGAAAGTAGGGTCCCAAACCAGTGTCCTCTGCTTGAACAAGGGGGATCACAATAGGATGAGGGCAGAGTTGGCTAATGTAGACTGGGAACACAGACGAATTGGTGGGACAGTTGAGGAACAGTGGAGGATTTTTGAGGAGATTTTTCTCAGTACTCAGCAAAAATATATTCCAGTGAAAAAGAAGGAATGTAAGAAAAGGGATAACCAGCCATGGATAACTAAGGAAATAAAGGAGAGTGTCAAATTAAAAATCAATGCATTCAGAGGGGCCAAAATTAGTGGGGAACTAGAAGATTGGGAAGGCTTTAAAAAACAACAAAGAACTATTAAGAAAGCAATAAAGAAAGGAAAGATAGATTATGAAAACACAAAATATAAAAACTGATAGTAAAAGTTTTTACAAATATATAAAACGGAAAAGAGTGGATAAAGTAAATGTTGGTCCCTTAGAAGATGAGAAGGGGGATTTAATAATAGGAAACGAGGAAATGGCCGAGGCCTTAAACAAATTTTTCGTGTCGGTCTTCACAGTGGAGGACACAAATAGCATACCAATAATTGACGGTCATGGGACTGTAGGGGGTGAGGACCTTAAAACAATCACTATTACTAAAGAGATAGTGCTTGGTAGGCTAGTGGGACTAAAGGTAGACAAGTCCCCTGGTCCAGATGGAATACATCCCAGGGTACTAAAAGAAACGGCAGAAGGAATAGCAAATGCATTAGTTGTAATTTATAAAAATTCACTGGACTCTGAGGAGGTGCCAGCTGATTGGAAAACAGCTAATGTAACGCCACTGTTTAAAAAAGGAGGTAGACAAAAGGTAGGTAACGACAGGCTGGTTAGCTTAACATCCGTAGGTGGGAAAATGCTGGAATCTATCATTAAGGAAGAAATAGCAGGACACCTGGAAAAGACTGGTTCAATCAAGCAGGCGCAGCATGGATTCATGAAGGGAAAGTCATGTTTGACTAATTTACTGGAATTCTTTGAGGATATAACGAGTGCGGCTGACAGAGGGGAACCGGTGGATGTGGTGCATTTAGATTTCCAGAAGGCATTCGATAAGGTGCCTCACAAAAGCTTGCTGCATAAGATAAAGGTACATGGAGTTGGGGGTAAAGTGTTAGCGTGGATTGAGGATTGGCTAGCTAACAGAAAGCAGAGAGTCGGAATAAATGGGTGCTTTGCTGGTTGGCAATCAGTGACTAGTGGTGTGCCGCAGGGATCGGTGCTGGAGCCTCAACTATTTACCATATACATAGACGATCTGGAGGAGGGGACCAAGTGTAGGGTAACAAAGTTTGTGGATGACACAAAGATGAGTGGGAAAGCAAATTGCGTGGAGGACACAGAGAGTCTGCAGAGAGATTTGGATAGGCTAAGTGAGTGGGCAAGGATCTGGCAGATGGAGTATAACGTTAGTAAGTGTGAGGTTATCCACTTTGGAAGGAATAATAGTAAAATGGACTATTATTTAAACGGTGAAAAATTACAACATGCTACTGTGCAGGGGGACCTGGGGATCCTTGTGCATGAATCACAAAAACTCAGTTTGCAGGTGCAGCAGGTAATCAAGAAGGCAAATGGAATGTTGGCCTTTATCGTGAGAGGGATGGAGTATAAAAGCAGGGAGGTCATGCTGCAACTGTACAGGGTACTGGTGAGGCCGCACCTAGAGTACTGTGTACAATTTTGGTCCCCTTATTTAAGAAAGGATATATTAGCTTTGGAGGGGGTACAGAAAAGGTTCACCAGGTTGATTCCGGAGATGAGGGGGTTAGCTTATGAGGAGAGATTGAGTAGACTGGGCCTGTACTCATTGGAGTTTAGAAGGTTGAGGGGAGATCTTATAGAGACATATACGATAATGAAGGGGCTAGACAGGGTAGAAGCAGCGAGGTTATTTCCACTTACAATGGAAACAGGAACGAGGGGGCATAGCCTCAAAATACAGGGGAGTCAATTTATAACAGAGTTGAGGAGGAACTTCTTCTCCCAGAGGGTAGTGAATCTTTGGAATTCTCTGCCTAATGAAGCAGTAGAGGCTACCTCGTTAAATGTGTTTAAGTCACAGATAGATAGATTTTTAACCATTAAGGGTTATGGGGAGCGGGCGGGTAAGTGGAACTGAACCCACTGTCAGATCAGCCATGATCTTATTGAATGGCGGAGCAGGCTTGAGGGGCTAGATGGCCTACTCCTGCTTCTTATGTTCTTATGTTCACAGACAGTGACCCAGGCCAGGAATCGAACCTGGGTCCCTAGTGTTGTGAGACAGGAATGCTAACCATTGTGCCATTGTGTTGTCCCTAGTAACTTGCTACTACATAAAAGGTATCCACTTCTTATCAAGAAGCAAGGTTACATGCATCACCTCAAAGTATATCACTGCTACCTTAAACTTTGCCAAATAGCTCAATTTTAATATTAGTAGAACCCAGGTGATAGTGAGAAAATTTAATTATATTTGGACAGACGAACAGGAATAAACAATATGGATATTGAATCAATGCTTTCTTGGAATGTTTTTAATTCCCAAACTTCCATTCTTTATACCACTTAATTACGAAGTAAGCATCTAGTTCAATTTCAAGAACATTAATGGATTGTACATCTATGAAGTTACGGGACAGAATGTATTCCATAATTCCATATTGTCACAACGTTCTGTGTGAAGATATTTTACCAGCTATGTTTTGACATTTGGATTGTCAATGATGTTTTAAAATATGTTTCAGAAAAAGATCTTGAAATGGTCACAGAATTTTTCATTTTTTTAGTCATTTCACATGATCATCCAACTCACCTATTCGTCAGCATCTCTGTAAACATTTCAGACATTGTTGCTATCCTGTCCCATATTGATTAATAATTACAAAACCATCTCCAAATATCAGGGATTAACTATATTTTTGGAACCAAGAAATTTAAGACAATAACATCTCAGCAGTAACTTGCATTTATAGCATCTTCAAAGTACAGTAACGAAAATTTATGCTCATACAACACTTTTAACATAGTATGAATGTCCCAGTGTGCTATACAGGAGTATTATCCGCCAGAATGTGACACCGAGCCAATAAAGTGGTATTAGAGTTGTGACCAAGATTTTGGCCAAAGACATAGCTGTTAAGGAACATTTTAAAGAAAGGAATGTGGAGACAAGGAGAGGTGCAGGGAAGCATTTCCAGAGCTTCAGAACTACACAGCTAAGCATACAGCCATCAATATGGAGTAAAGGTACTTCACAGAGGTGTAGGGGAAAGCAGTAGCAAAATGGTTCTGATGGAGAAAAGGAATTGTGCTTTAGCCACACTAATTATAGGTTTTTTTTTAATCTTACATTTGCACATACCTCATCATACTTTGTTACCCTATTCCTCGTCTGCACAACCTCATCCAATTATTTACACTCCCGCCATCCCCCCCCCCCCCCCAACCCTACTTCGCCTGAAGACTACGCTTGGTCTTAGCTCCCATGAACAATTCCATGGGTTTATCATATGTTGCCTTCTGCTAAGCATTTCTTGCACCTTCTCCCCATGCACATTCGTCTACGTTCTCAAATATGTGTGGGGACTATGCAAATACTGGGAACAGTTGGACAAAGCTTGCTATTATGGATATCAAATGAACTAAATTTCAACATCATCCAATTACGATAATTGTCTCTCGCTTTTTACCAATCAATATAACAGCAGCATTATGGAAAATAGCTATCAGAACCTGAGTTCCATACTGTTTAAAACGCGCTCTTATGACATGAAGGGTTTATCCTAAAGTACAATTCAATTCTGCTGCCCACACGCCAATCCTTAGAGTGATACAATATTAGCATATGGTTGGATAACATTCTGAAAGTTTATTAGCATAATAAATGTAGCCAACAGCGGGACAATAGCCTTAAACCAAATATCTAAGTTAAAGGGTATTTCTTCCTTCATTCCAGTTGTAACGTATATTTGCCAAGTTTCTTTGCATCGTACTGTGAATATAAATCTCACATTTTGTTTGAAATCCTTTGTTCCAAATGTTATTTATATCATTTTAGTGCAGTCCACTCAGAATTATAATTCCCAAATGTTGTACGGAACTGTGCTGTGAATTTAAAGAATGAACATTGCTTAATAATTAAAATTTGCCTTTTTAACAGCTTATGCTGAGGTGTTGGAGAATAGGGAGCCAATTTAATCTCCCTTTGTCTGAATATCGATGCCTGTAGTACGCATTTTTAATGTTATCAAGAACATATCTAATCGTCCCTTTGTCTTTCAGATAGTACCTCACAGGTCCCAAGTTTTGCCTGACCGAAGAATTTGATACTGCGACCACTGTTTGTAATGTTTGAAGTGCTCTTTCTTTCTGTTTGTTTGTCTGCTTATCTCTCCCCAAAATCCACCTGTGTCTGTGTTCTCTACTTCAACTTCGAAATAACTTAGTATTTCGGTTGCTTTGATCCAGTGGCTGTCAGGTTTCGTTCTTTCTTTATTAATAAAATGCGAAGTTCCTCGCACGCAATGTGCGTAAAAGCTAGTTAGCTAGAAATTCCCTCCAAATGTCCTGAGTAATAGTTATTCCTCAACCAACGTCTCTGGAGGAGGTTACCTGGCCTTTATCTTATTGCTACTTCTGGATTCCTTGCTGTGGGACGACACTTCACAAGTGTTTCGTTGGCTGTAAAGCGCTTTGTGGGTGCTATGTAAATTCAAGTCCTTTATTTTTATATCGAAGGCAGCAGTTACTGCTTGTAAGGAACATTGAACAATTCTTCCGCTCCAAGACGGAGCAGAGCACTGAGATTTTTAAAAAATGGTGGGTGAGTGGAATATCTACCCTTTTCCGAATTTAAAACGGATCATAAAAAGGTATCAAGAGCTCCATCCACCAATACTGAGGTTTCTGAAATGCAATTTGTTACCCCTAACTGGAGTGAAAGTGAAAGGCTTGCTTTTAGTGCACTGACTCCCGCTGTGTACACTCTAGTCTAAACTATTTCGCCTTCACACGAAACTGGCAGCATTTCTGCGCCCCAATTTCCCAGCCTCTACCATCTGTACTTCCCATGTAGGAAGTAGTATCAATAAATGAAGAGCATACTCGCGAGTGAAGAGCAGGCAGGATTGAAGACTAAGTGGCCTCACATAGTGTGACTTGCAGATTGTAAAATCTAATCTGACAGCTAGACTCCTTCTTCCAAGAAATCCTATTCCGTCTGGATCCCATTAAATTTTCTGTGAATCTTGAAACTGCTTCACGCTTCCCATACAGCCAAAATGTCAATGCATTCCAAGAAACAATCATGTCGACAACACCATGATTCGATAATTATTTGACATGAACTAATTTTTCAGAAGGGAAGCAAAATGGTAACTATCAGTTATGAGTAGTGTCTTCAATGGGGTGGCACAGTGGTTAGCACTGCTGCCTCACAGCCCAAAGATGTGCGGGTTAGGTTGATTGGCCATGCTAAATTGACCCTTAGTGCCAGGGAATTCGCATTTAAATATGTGGGGTTACGGGAAAAGGGCCTGGGTGGAATTGTGGTCGGTGCAGACTCGATGGCTTGAATGGCCTCCTTCTGCATTGTAGGGATTCTAAGAATTAGTATTTAAGAGATACTATGGATTTTTAGATGGCCTGTTTCCTAATATTCAGTATGCCCTGTTGTATAAACTGAGTTTAATCTGATCGAAAGCGAGCCACAGAACAGTGCAAAGAACAAAGAAAATTACAGCACAGGAACAGGGCCTTCGGCCCTCCAAGCCTGCGCCGACCATGCTGCCTTCTCCCGGAGAACTCACTGTTCAAAGAAGAATGAAACTTATTAAAGGTGGAAATGAAGAAAGAAAAGGCGGAGACGGTCAGGTCGGACAGCATCTGTTGCAAGAGAAACAAGTTAATGGTTCAGTGAGTGATCTTTGTGAAAGGGTAACGCAGTTCCACCACACACTCGGCCTAACCAGCTAAGAGCTTCCAACATCTTCTGGTTTTATTTCAGGTTTCCATTTTCCATAATATTTTAGATTTTTTTCAGTTAAACACCGAGACTTGTTCAAGCCTAACACCGCCTATAAGATAGGAAATGTTAGATTTGTGAACAATTGGGGATTTCTTTTCCTCTTCTATGTGATTTGACCCAATTAATGAGAGCTCGGTTGTGGAATAGAAACTGAGTAAATGAATATGCCTTGGCCGGAATGTACTGATTTGGAATTTAAGCACAGGATGGGTTCCAGGAGGGTCCAAAGAGTCCAAGTTAGGTGGATTGGCCATGCTAAATTGCCCCTTAGTATCCCAAAATGTCCAGGTTAATGGGATTCGCGGGGTAAATGCGTGAGGTTACGGGGATAGGTTGGGGGGAGGCCCTGGGCAAGAATGTCGGAGAGTCGGTGTGGACTCGCGGGGCCGAATGGCTTCCTTCTGTATTGTAGGGATTCTGTGATTCTATGCGAATCCTTGGCGAAGCAAGCTTTATCTAAGTGGAGAGGAAGCGTCCAATTTGTCCTAAGATTAAACTGTTAAAAGCTGACAAAGTTCTCAGGCTGTTCAAACTTGAACACTTTTGGAATTTTATTTGCACTGATTGGAGTTATACTGCGCCTGAAACAACTCAAATCGGTGCAATGTGCTCCCTTGGATGGGGTTTCATGGCACTTAGTTTTAGCACGCCTCAAAAACAGCCCCGCTGGATTACACCGACTACTCCACACACAACCTACAAACTGTTATGCATGCGTAAAAACATAGAGGTAGAATTGTACCTTAATTTGTAATAACCCCAACAACTTCTCTCTTATTATTTTGCTGAATAAATGATGTTGAGTAAACATATATCAATTATGAGGAGTAAAGATTTCCCTGATAATTTCTTAAAATTTACTTGACACCAATTTCCATTGATTCCTTATTTCTGGGACACGGATGGGCCGTTCGGCCCCTCGGGTGTGTTCCTCCATTCAATTAGATCATGGCGGATCTGTATCTTAATTAAATCTTCGCTTAATGCCCTTACCTAACAGAAATCTATCGATCTCAGATTGGAAGATTTCAGTTGACTTAGCTCCAAGGGCTTTTTGGCGGAATCAGATATATTTGCAACTTTGGAAATAATACTAGGGTTAACTTGATTGAGGATTGATGTAGTCCAGCCCTCTCCTTTAGAGCTACGGTTCATTCTTTACAGGTACGTTCTTTCACAGTAACTTCATTGCAGTGTTAATGTAAGCCTACTTGTGACACTAATAAATAACCTTAAAGCTTTCAAAGTTTGATGTTTTTTACACTTGCTCCGCCTGTTTTCCTTCGTTTAAATAACTCGGTTCTGTTTCTATCCAATGTTACGTGGGGTCTTGAAGCAGCAGCCAGGGAGACTCCAGCTCTAGCTGGAAGAACTGGATGGCTTTAGCTAGTGTGTAAAGAACGACATTATTCGTAAATGATAATTTAGGGGTGTCACCCTTCATCGACATTTTAATACTTGTACAAAATATGTACATTTTTACAAGTTTTTTTGTTTCTGCTAGTAGCCGTATTCTGTGTAAACAACAAAAAATACAGTGTTTAAGCCAGAACTTAAAAAAAATGCTTACTGCATCTATAACGTGAATATCACCAGTTACATTTATCAACTCACCCATCCATGAATGATTAAAAGTCTAATGTTGACATGTAAGATCATTTTAAGAACTCCATGATACGTCCATTAACATAGCGTTTATTTTACTTTTCCACTTAAAAATTAAACAGGTAAAGGTAGTTTTTTTTCTTTTTAAAAAAAGTAAGCGATTGGTTCACCATAAATCCAAAGACTAACTCCCTCTGAATTTATTGACAAAAGAAATTAACACAATACTGTGTTTTAGAAAAAAAACAGGCAGGTAGTAACTGAAAAGTATGCTTTGGTATATCTTGACTGAAGCTTTGATATGCAATCGAACATAACTGGAACACTTAATGTTTTAAAACTCTTGATAACCAGTTTAATTTTGTATGAAACGTTGTTTTTACTTTCACGAGAAAGAAAAGTTTGAACGTGACAGCTACCTATATACAAATATCAGAACAATTAGCTTGCACGGAGTTAACGAAGAAAAATAGAAAGTTGGTTGGCTATAATGATGCATGGGTGGATATAAATCATCTCTAGCGTATTCGGGGTGAATATAAATGAAATTAACTTTATTATAGAAATCATTCTGGGAGATTTCTAGGGAAGACAAATACTTACATTTCGGACATAACAAATTGGATTATATCGATGACACAATCTACCTTTATCTACCAAATTGTCCACTTCCTTGAAGTTCTGTTACCTTTGCACATAAACTTATCTGTCAACGACCTTGGGCGAACCCAAACAGATACAGCTCGCTTATACACAACTAAGTTGGCTTCCCTTCCCCCACCCCCACCCACACCCCCTCCCCCCCCTCCCGCCCCCAAAATAAAATTTAGTGTAATGTAATGGTACGAGTTGGTAACATCAAAAGTCCATAAATCTAGAAATGTAGCGGTAGAAGCACTCGATATTGGCCTAACAAGGTGGCCGCCTATGTTGACCATGACGTCTTGTGAATCATCCCATGGCCAACGTGTGTCAAATATCCATCGAGCCTAGTTGTTCTTTAAACACACAGAAATGCCCATTTACAAATAATACACCGAGTGAAGAATTTCAGTGGGGGAAGGGGAAAAGAACGTTTTGTTCAATTGACTTCTCACGCCGGGCACCACACAAGTCCACTTGGGTCTTCTCAAAGTGAGTGTAACGGGCGCAGTCCCAGAACAAAGTATACCTTCAGAATCTCCTCTCAGAAACAAATACTGCTGGGCATCCGACTCGCCAAAGTCTCTCTCTCTCTATCCGCTCTCCCTTTTTTACTGCAATCGGGGCCAGTACTGAGACATGTCCGGTTCGCTTCCTGGCACTTGAACAGGTACAGATACTCCGGGCGAAATTAGTCCTGGGAAATCAAATCAAAAGCACCATTAAAAACACGCACGCACAAAAAATAATAATAATCTTAACCCTACTGCTTTTACTTTATTTTGCACGCAATGATTGTGTTATTTATTTAAAATCTAATTTTACATCAATAACAATGATGTTGTTGAACGAGATAAATTTGAAATCCCTACAAAAACAAAATCAGAAGAAAAACACAAGTCTTTATTTATTGCCGGTGAGTGACAATTCCCCAAACAGTTCCAAAAAATAATAATAACTTGTTTATTTGCATGACTTGAGCGCTCCGGTCCTCAGAGGCTTTGGGAATCGTTAATAATGTTTGCCGCACTTGTGTTAAAAGCCCTGTCGCTATTTTTAAGCCGCAAGGCTCACAATTGACTCGGGCGGTTGCAGAAATGCAACACTCCTGTTTTACCTCAAATGCGCACAAAGTAGATTTTGAGGACTGGTGATCCGATTGTCACACTTTGTTCAGAAAAGGGCATATCTTGCAATCTCCAAATTCAAATGGCCGCTTAGTGCCTCGCCGAACACGTTATCTATTAATATCCATTGATGATTCAATATCAATGCGTGTGTTTTTTTCCCCCCCAAAATGTTCATTAAGGGTTGAGGTTTTAAAACGGTCGAAATGAGTGGTTAATACGAATAATCTTCTTAACAGAGATTGACTCGGTGAGAAATAGGGTGAGCAAGTGGTCCACTCAAATGTGGCTAGTGCTGGTCTAACAGGCGCTGAAGTATTTGCGGTGGGTCTCCTCAAGGTCTTACCTGTGGATGTGGCCCCCGAGGTGCCCATGGACTGGGGGTTCATATGTGACTGCATGTGAGGCGGCGTGTACGTATCATAATTGCGTCCATTAACTGACGGGCTGTTGGGCAGCATACAGGAGTAAGACGGCGTTTGGCTGGACACCGGCGACTTTTCGAAAAACAAATGGAAAACACAAGATCCGTTTGTGCATGCCGCAGAGAAAGCATTTAATGGCTGTTGATTCTGTTTGCTCTGCTCCATACTTACTTGCATAGACAGGTTGTTTGCCATGCTGAAACTGGGCATCGGTGGCAGTGCGCTGTAAGTGTTTGTAAGGGATGTGTCTGCCCGACCCAGCATTGCACCTGTGGCAAAAGAGGACACTGAAAACAGAGGAAGCGAAACTATGTTAGAGGCAATGGTGAGGGACAGGACGTCAGACTGACAAACCAATGCATTAATTCGATTTAATTTAACACATTTAACCCAGCATTATCCTAAAGAGGACGGGTGGTTTGGTCATTGGACATTCCCCGCCACCCCTGCCCATCAGTTGTCACTATATCGGGTCTCTGCCTGGTGAATGTGGCCAAACGTAGGAACAGAAGAGTGGCCATTCGGCCCCTTGAGCCCGTTCTGTCATTCAATTAAACCGTGACTGGCTTGTGACTCGCCCCTTTGTTCCACGGCTCACTATTCTCTCACCCAGCAATGATCTAACAATTGATCAATTTCATTTTTAACATTGTCAGTTACCCCCACAACGCCCTCGAGCTTTTCGAGTGGTGAGTTCCAGATTTCCTTTGTGTGAAATCACCCCCTCAGTAGCCTTGCTCGAACCTTAAACCTTCTTGTTTTAAAAAAAAAATCCCTGCCAGAGGAAAGAGTTCCTCTCTATCTACCACACTGACTGCTTCCATCAACTACATGTTGAAATTTGAATCCATAATTTCCCTTTGCCCAGTCCGTGTTCAAGTCACTGCCCTTTCTCTGTGGTTTAACGTGGGGCCTGTCACAGCTAGGTCAGCCTGCTCTCCGCCTGAATGTCCATCCCCATGCTCTCCCAACCGCTGCAACCGGACAGTGGGAACTTTGACGATGCTTTTCTATCTCCTGACCAGCCGGGTTGGGGATCACCCGGTTCAGCGTTGATTAATAACACAACCAGGCATTTGTCTGACCCGTGCAACTTGGTGTTATAATACCCAACTGATTTAGCTATTAAACTATGTTGTCTGTATGTAGGTTAGGGGGTGGGTGGTAGTGGGATTCTGGAGGTGGCTCCATGACTCTCTGACGCATTGACAGTGACACATTTGCGGAATTCTCCGGCCGCGCTGGTCTAAGAGCCGGAAATTCCCGCCAAACTGTCAATGGGGTTTCACATTGTCCGCAACCCGCCCGCTAAAATTCCAATGGCGGACGGGAAGGGAGAATTCCGGCCCGCCGGATTTCAGCAACATCTTTCACATAGTTAATTGCACAGAATTTCAAGGGATAACATGATTCAATATGTATTGATAATCTGTCCTGTCCTCGTTACATGGCCTGACACAGGGTTAAATTCCCCAGAGGCAACTGAGGCCAATTTTTACCTTGATTTAAATAATAAATGAAAATAACTACCTCTTTTATCAGATAGTCCTTACATTAAATCACTGTTAAAACATACTGGGAAAACTCCGGCTGAGAAGGAATGCATCCTATTAGCCCTGACCCAATTAAGACTTTCAATTCCACGCAGAACATATTTCTATTCTTATGATGCCCTCGGGGGCCTGGGGACAAATGGGCCGCAAAAGCAGATAACATTTTAACATGGTCGCTTATTGTAATCACTGCACTTTTCGGTTCTCGGGAAATCATCATTACCGAGTCTTGAGTATTCAATTTATTACAATTCTGTTCATGGCGGACGTTCAACCTTCTTATTAAACGTGCGTTGATTTGCCAATTAATAAAACATTAGCCTCAATATATCTGAGGGGAAAATGCTGTAACTTTCTTGTTCTCTTAACTCATTCCTCTTTTAATGAGTGCATTATTTTTGTAATTCTGTTATTGATTATATGCCGGCTTCAGTAACCCCCCTAGCCCCCGCACACATAGGCATTTCTGACCATATTTCTGTTGTGCAGCCTGGAATAAGCCAGGGATAGAACTCGGCGCGTTGCCCTCACCGGGAGTGGTGGGCTGTGGAATGGGTTGATAAACACTGGTGCTGAAACTGCTGCTGATGGGGATATGGCTCGGGGTGTTGCTGGCTTGTCGTCTTTGATTCCTCAGCTTTTCTTCCCGCCTCCACTTTGCTCTTCTGTTGGAAAACCAAACCTGCAAAAGGAAAAGTGGAGTGGGAGGGAGAGAGAGAGGTGAGTTAATGTCAAACTTAAGGAAATAAAAGATTTGCCTCATTTAGCGCCTTTCTCCTATTCTTTTTTGTAGTTGCTTTTATAATGCAGGAAACGGGGCCCGAGTCAAATCCTGATCCAGGATCTGAGCTGAGCTTTACAATGCAGTGCCGCACTGTTGCAGGAGCTGTCTGGGACCAGTCCGCACGGTCTCGCGGCAAGGTGATGGTGACCAGACACTCTGTGCTGTTGGTTTGGGTGTAAATATTAGTCAGAGCTGTCTCCTCTTCTTGGAACGGTGCATTTCCCCTCAGAGGGCAGGCATTTGAGTTTAAAAGACTCGTCCAAGACAGTTCCTACGACAGTGCAGCACTGCACTGGAAAGCTCGGCTCAGATCCTGGATCAGGACTTGAACCCCTTGACTCATGCCAGACTGCTACCAACTGAGCCTCAGCTGCCAGATCCAAGGTTTTAAGTGCACTCACTGCGTTATTGTTTGCTTATTCTTTCAGGAGACATACAATCCCTAGAGGGGCCATTCGACCCATCGAGTCCGCACCGACTCTCCCACAAAGCATCTTACCCAGGCCCTATCCCTGTAACCCCAAGTATTTACCCTGCTGAGCCCCTAACCTATACATGTTCTTTGTTGATCTTATGTTGAGATACCAAGGGGCAAATTAGCATGGCCAATCCACCTAACATGCACATCTGTGGGAGGAAACCGGAGGAAACCCACGCAGACATGGGGAGAATGTGCAAACTCCAGGCAGACAGTCAAGGCCAGAATTTAACCCGGGTCCCTGGCGTCGTGAGGCCCCAGTGCTAACCACTGTGTCACCATGCAACCTTGGGTGTTGCCATGGGTGATGCTGCATTTGTTGCCCATCCCTAATTGTCCTTGAACCAACTAACTTGCTGGACTATGACAGGGGGCAGTTAAAAGGGCATTGCTGTGCGTCTGGAGTCACATGTAGGTCAGACTAGGTAAGGACGGCAGATTTCCTTCCCTAAAGGGGCATTAGTGAACCAGATGGGCTTGTTCAACAGTCAACGATAATTTCATAATTTGAGACTAGTTTTATATTCCAGATTCATTCATTGAATTTAAATTCCACACGTCACCTTGGTGGGATGCGAATCCTTGTCTCTGGAGTGTTAACCTGGACCTCCAGATTACTCGCCTAATTACATTACCGTTACATCATCATCGCCCTTGCTATATTGCAAAACAACAATTCACACACAATGTCCTACAGACAGCAATATGAGCAATTCCAGATCATTTTTTGTGATGTTGTTTTGAGGATAATTATTGATCAGGAAACCTGCAAAACTCCCCTCCTCTTTGAAACAGTATCAAAGAATCATTAACATCCAGCCAGAGAGATCAGGCGGCAGCTGGGTTTATCATTGCATCTCAAAAGAGAATGGTACCGCAGACACTGCTTCCACTGCTGCACTGAAATGTGAGCCTAACTTTTGAGCTCAAGTCACTTGTGGAGGATTTGAGTCTCCGAGTGACTCAACTCTTTCAGGGTAATCTGTGGTACTCTCGAAGTTATAGATTCAAGTACCGCTCCAGAGACTGAGCACAAGAGTGTACAAGTGAGGAGGCTTTCAAATGAGATGTTAAAGAGCCCAGACCCCTTTCTAAGGTGGACAAAACATCCCATGACACTATTTGGAAGAAGATGAGTGGAGTTAGCCCCGGTGCCCTGGCCAGGATTTCTCCTGCACCCAACATTAGAAAACCAGGCGATCTGGTCATTATCTCACTGCTGTCTGCCAGCGCTTGCTGTGTGCAATTGGCTGCCGCGCTTCCAACATTATAACAATGACCGACTTCAAAAGTACTAAGATTGGCTCTAAAGTGCTTTGGGAACCTTTTGTGATCATGGAAGGTGTTATCTGTAGAAATGCAAGTTTGTTTTGTGTAGAAGCGAGAGCGCTACCAACTGCGCCTCCACAACTAAACGAAAAGACTATTGAGAAAGCTGTGGATAAATGCTTGAAAACGAGCTTTTAAAAAAAGTAGGATGTTAACAAATTTGAGGTTGGATTTCTGCCTGTGCAGTCCAGTTAATAGGCACTCCAGCCTTGCACAGTGTGGGGTTCAAATTCGCATCCTATATTCTGGCTCAAGTCGATGGAAAGTCCATTTCTTTGTGCAAATCACCGACAAAAATTGACACGCAGTTCAAAAGTTATTGAAGTCTCAGAGTAAAGAAATTACCAAATAAAGTCTTGCATTTATCTAGCTTACCATGCGTTGGAAACATTCCAAAGAGCTTCAAGTGTTTTTTTTTGCAATGCTGTCAGATTAACTCGTTGAGTCACATTCAGAAAGATGGTTTACCTGTATCCTAGCTTCCGGGAGATCTATTTTGGCCGCTAATCGTTCTCTGGCAAACACGTCGGGATAATGAGTTCTTTCGAATTCTGGAAGAGAAAATTCTTTGTTGGTTGGTACGAAATTGAGATCTCCAAGAGCCGAAGGTCGCACTTCTCTCAATCTGGCTCAGGCTGGTGTACCTATTCTCGCCCTCTTGTCCTGCACTCCCTCTCATTCACTCTTCCTTCCTTGCCCTGTTTTCCAGGATTTTGCCTGGCCTGGAGGGTTTTAGCTATGAGGAGAGGTTGGATAAACTTGGATTGTTTTCACTGGAAAGACGGAGGCTGAGGGGCGACCTGATAGAAGTCTACACAATTATGAGAGGGTAGATAGGGTGGATAGTCAGCGGCTTTTTCCCAGGGTGGAAGGGTCGACTACAAGAGGACACGGGTTTAAGGTGAGAGGAGGGTAAGTTTAGGGGAGAGGTTTAGAGGAAAATGTTTCACACAGAGGGTGGTGGGTGCCTGGAACGCACTGCCTAGGAGGTGGTGGAAGCAGGCACAGTAGCAACGGTCAAGGTGTATCTTGATAGATACATAAACGGGAGGCGGACAGAGGGATAGAAACCACATGGGGGTAGGCTTGGTCGGCCAAAGGGCCTGTTCCTGTGCTGCTTTGTTCTTTATTCTGGAATCCTTACCTTTCTCCAGGGCCTCGATCTGCTCCTGGGTGAAAGATGTTCTGTTTCTCTGCAGTTTCCTTTTGAGCTGGAGTCTCATTTGTGCTTCATCTGAATCGTCGCTGTTTGAGTTGATGGAGTTTGTATTTTCGCCGCCTCCTTCCTGTTGCTGGCAGCCATCTGGAGCATGGGCAGAGGAAGTAGCAACACATTAAAAAGGCTCTCGGCTTCCTTTAGGGACTAACTAAGTCAATGGGAATATTAGTCCCAATAATAACTCAGGGCACAAGTAGACCATTCATTCATAAATGTGCTCGAGTTTCGCAAATGATGTAAAACAAACTATCACTGAATAGTCTGTTCAAAATGCAACCCTAATTTAATGGCCCAACCTCTTCTGTAGTCTTGTGTCCACCATTAAATGTTCAAAAAGATCAAAATGTTGAATTTATTGAAATATTTCATCCCCATTAACTGATCTTGTTGTTACTTTTAATTGTATTTCATTATAATAACCCGCCCCCTCCCCCAACACAAACCATTCTCTCTGCTAGCATAGTCTATTTGGGCCGAGTGACATGCCATATATTCTATGCCATTTGCAAGTAACCAACAAACAAACCGCTGATTGAATTTTCTTCAATAAAAGTGACCTGAAGCTGATAGATGGGGAAAGGGACAATGAAACTTCAAGCCTCCATAAGGAGTGCACCATGTTCCTTGGGCACCGGCTCGCAGGCCTGGCGGTGTCACTGGAGCCAGGTGTGAAACCACTTGAAGCAGATAGATTCACACCACTTTGTTTGGCACGGGGCGCACATTCAGTGCGAAGCCGCCCTTTAAAAATAGCCAAGCCATTTTGGAACCTCTAACAACTTACTAAATTTGGCATAGGGTCCTGGTGAATGTTGGGATGAAGCTAGTCTACCTTGCAGTAAGCGTTGGCGTTGGGGTCCTTTGGTTATGTGTATTGGTCATGCTAAATTCTCCTTCAGTGTACCCGAACAGGCGCCGGAGTGTGGCGACTAGGGGATTTTCACAGTAACTTCATTGTAGTGTTAAAGTAAGCCTACTTCTAACACTAATAATAAACTTTAAACGGTTGCTCTCAATGGGGGAGGGGTAACCAATCTAAGTCCAGCCTGACCATTGCCCTGTTCAGATACTATGCAAGCAACGACCTGAAAGTGCCTCTATAGTGGAACCGTGAGCTTAGAGTTTCCTCTTCACTCCTAGTTATTCCTAGAGATTGCTCTGCTCGTGGTATCGAAAGTTTGACTTGTTAACTTTCTAGACTGTACATTCCAGAAGTTCGAACTCCAGAATTTCTCCATTCGTTGATTTAACCAGAATGTTGTAATGAAAGCTCATAATCCTGGCCCCTAGTTGCTAAGCACGGGTGCAATTATATCATCAGTAATAACAGCCTATAATTTTCTTATATTTAGAAGAAACCGCTGCTCACTACTTGTGATACACAAGTACTTAAAAAAGGAACAGAATTTGTGACGAGTGCTGTAATAAATTCAGAGCCGATGCCCGGTTTGCCGAGGAAGACCCCATTCTCCAGATGCCAGGTCCCACTACCAACGGGGCAACGAGTGGGCAAACAGCTGATCAAGTCTGCAAGAAGTCTTGACTGTCAGCATACACTCCACATTAGCAAACTCTTGCAACAATGCAAGCACAGTCCTGCAAACCTCTGTCAACATTGCAGCTGTGATATTTTTGCCAGGTTTATGAGATAGCAATTTTCATCTGATTAGTGGTGGGTCGAATCCCCTTAAGCGCGATGGTAACCCAATGAGAATGATTGTATCGTGTGTCTTTCGGATCAATAGTTTACGATATCCCCCACCCCGCCCGATATCCCGCCGCCCCCCCACCACCCGTTTTGTTCTTCCTCCAGAATGTTGAGTTGATCGATGTGATCTAGCTCTTCTCTGCCTGTATTTAAAACGTGGCTCCCTCGGAATTTATAGAAATCTGTTTGTCAGCTGTATTGTACCACTCTGAAGATTAAGGAATTTCCCTTAAAATAGAGATTTTTGTCCATCTTTCTAATCACCATATGGGCGTTTTTTTTCATGTCTATTGCAGTGGCCGCCAACACTTGAATAGCCTTTCAGGCGCACAATACCAACAGGGGACGGAAACTATTAAAGTCTCAGGCCAGAAGGTTGGCAAATTTTCGTGGGCAGAATTTTGAGAATACAATCGCTGGTTATCGCGGGAAGACAACAAAAGGATTCTCTCCAGGCAGGCAGTGCTCCACATTGTCCCACAATGACCACAGTCAACAGACTTTTCAGTGAAGTATGTTAACCTTTGTCCGACGCTATCATTAATCACTGTCCTGTGAGTTGGACTGTTCAACGCCATTTAGGCTTAAACATTCTATAGGAGGAGAATGGACCGAAGCATTTGGAGGGGCAGTGTGAATGGGACTCTATTGCACTGACCTGTTTATACAACGAAAAAAAAGGAGAGAATCTCACTCAGCTCAGATTCGAAAATAAAACCTTCACACGCAATGCTGTGGCTCTCCCTTTAGAACATTATTATGTCCATTTTAGCTGCACCGAATTAAAGAGCTAATCTATGGCATATTATGGCCTTTGACGACGCCAACTATCTGCAGTTCTCATTGTTTCCATTTTTGCCCTCCCAAGCCTATGGACCCGTCTGCTGGGGAATGTGGAGCCTGCACATTATCCTAGACACGATTAAATGTTTTTTTTAGATCTCGAATTATTTGCTTTGACTATCGATCTGACTACAAGAAAGTCAGACGCGCTTCTGTTCTTCAATCGAATTTCTAACCACTGGCCCCAACTGGCCGATTTCCTCTGACTAGTTGGTGGGGCATCTGCTGTTCTTAACCCATTGCCATGTCTAAACATTCCCAATCGCTCCTTCGGTTTCCTTTCTAACCGCACACTGACGCTACCAGTTCTGCTCGGTGTGAACCAAACACTGTGGATGTACAGTCGGGAATGAAGAAGGCCAACACTCGAAACAAAAAACAAAATCTGCCGTTAAACGAAAGAGCCCTTTAGTCCAAATTGAATACGGTAACGAATCTTGCGTCTTATGTTTAACATAACGCCACGAGTCAATGTACAGCTCAGTTCTGAAGCATCCCATCTTGTTTTATATTATATTTGAAAACAGGTGAACGAAAACCCAACAATATTGTCAGTCGCTTCAGATAGAAGCCTATTATTCCTGAGTTGTCTTTGATAGAAAGGGTGTACAGGAATTTAACACACACACACACACAAACAAATGACAGACAATTAAGTTATCTTTCTTTTATGTCTATTTTAGGGGAGGGCAGTTCGAAATCTCTTAAAGAAGCAATTGAATGCCCCGGTCCCTGGTGCTGTTACTCCTAATCCGTAAAGAGAAGGATAAATGTGTGTCCTATTATCCCACAGCCAGACCAACTGACGCTGGGGTTAGGATTTGTTTTCTACAATAAGGCGCTGGGAAATAAAATCATTCCTTAGTTTCTTAGTGTCTTAATCATTCACGCGGAAAACAAGCAAGGAGATAGCAAACGAATTGCGGCTCTTTGCAGCCTTCCAGCTCAGACGAGGAACGCTTCTGCCCTACACCACAAACCTTATGAAAGGGAAAGTGTCTAAATCCTATAGAAGGCTTTAGCCATATAAGAGGGTGGAGAAAAAAAACTGTCACCGCGATCCTTAAAACCCTAATTCGCTGGAGAATGCCCCACTCCCCTGATTGAAGGGTAGGGCTGATAGAGATGTCTCTCTTAGACTATTGTCAAGGCTTGATACTTGGTATTATTTTTTCCCGCAGCTGCCTGACATGAATCAGCTTGAAACCATATTCTCCCTATGAGACCTAACCCTGACTTGTGCATCGAGTAATGGACTTTTAAAAATCTGTTCAAACATCCCGGCACGAGGTTGGGGGTGGCGGGCTGTGTGGCGGTGAGGGAAGGGGAAGGGAGGGGGGTGTTGGATTGGGAGTGCGGAACGGTTGGGAAGAATTCAGAAACTGTATAGATATTGGGAAAGGATTCCCGCTAATCGTTTGGGGGATATATCTGCTGTTTTACTGGTCAAAGACAAAAAGGCTTATAGACCAGTTAGCACACTTTTCGTTCACACTTTTAAAGCAATTATTGTCTCCTCGAGTTATTCCATATGTTTCAAAAGAAATATGGAATTAAATCAGACTTTCTCCCGTTTCCAGTGGTATCACTTGCACGATTTGTTTAGCTAATTGGGATAAAGCTTGGGAGAACGCCCCTGAGTCCCTTGTGGATTCTTTTAAAAGTTCGTTAGCGTTTTATTTACGGAGAGCTGCAGCGAAAAAGAACCATATTAATAGGTTTTGTTTTTACTCTCTGGGTCTTAACGGGCTGATTGGCCTCAGTCACTCAGACATAACAAATGTTATTTTCACCCAAGTGTCAAACGCATAACTTGGAAATGCGGGTGGAGGCAGCTGGTCAGAGGGGCAGTACATAACATAGTGAATAAAGGAAATATGTCAGGAAAAGCCGAAAGAAGTTTCCTGGTAATTTGTCGTTGGCTAATAAGGTCTTTACAAGTTTGTATTTTCCGATTATTTCAGTGTCTCTGTGACGCAGGTAATGGGTCAGATTACAACTTGGGTCCTCCGCTTTCCGAGACAATTTAACAGAGCAAATTACTGTTGGAAGAGTGTGCGATTACGCGTTTGCCTATCGCTGGTGCCATCGCACAGTAATAAATAAAGTTAATGGTCAAAACTAATATTGCAATTAAGATTGAGATTTTTAAACTTGTATGGCTTTAGGTTTCCTATCGCCCCGCCTAAATTATACTTTCCAATTCTGATTTAGAAATTACCGCAGAGTAGATGATATGATGTTATTTCCGCTGCAAACTGTCCGCATGCAACATCGCTCTACAATACAATCCCGCAGCTTCAGACGAAGACTTTTGAACGGACCTACCTCATATTAAGCTGATTTTTCCCTACACCCTAACTATGACTCTAACACTATATTCTGCAGCCTCTCCTTTCCTTCTCCCCATGTACTCTATGAACGGTATGTTTTGTCCGTATAGCGAGCAAGAATGCTTTTCACTGTATCCCAATACATGGGACAATAATAAATCAATTAATTTCGTGAATTCAGTAAACAAAGACTCGCACAAATACAGGGCCTTTCGCTGCCCCAGGATGTCCCAAAGCCAATGAGGTACTTTTCAAGTACACGTGGCAGCCAATTTGTGCACAGCAAGCTCCCACAGACAGCAATGTGATCATGACCGAATGATCTATTTGGGGTGATGCTGATCGTAATAGAATATTGCATAGTGCTTAAAATTGAGTTATCAAGAAACTCAATTGAAACGGAAATGTTTATATGGCAATGGAGTGAGAGGGGGAGGGTGGGACCAATCAGATTTCTCGATCAAAGAGCACGGGGCTAGGCAGGACGGGCTGAATGGCGTCCTCTTGTGTTGTTTGATTCTATCGCTCTAACTCTGTCGTGCCTGCAAATATTTGTTGTTCTGATTTTTATTTTGAATCCAAACAGCAGACAGTATGTTGTGTGGCCCGAGTTGACAGTCGCTCATTAAAGTCTGTCAGAAACGGTGCATTTATTAAACAACAATCAAGGGTCCGAATGTGGAGCAGTCAAAGCTCGACATGATTCCGCCCGCGGCCTACACGGTCCCAACCATTCAAAGCAACTGTCAAGAACATCCCACCTCCACTAACATCATTACCGTATAATTGCAGTAAACAAGTTTGGATTTCGCGAGCTATCCCTAGGGATTCCAATCTGCACGATTCACCTAAAATATCTAGACAGCCTTAACCGTCACTTCGAGTTAAGAGCCAAACGAAACAGGCCCAAATCCGGTTAAAAAAAACACATACAGCGTGGAACGAAATGGAACATCGAAACGATTTTTGGTCCACTATTTAAATAGCCACATATAGAATAAATACAATCTGGCCCGTCTCTTGCATCGAGAAATTGTAGTAACTTAAAACATGATTTGTAATCGCCCTTATCCAGCAATATATTCAAATTACGCCAGAGCACCTACTTTTGTATTCCCAGATTTAATTCTGGCAGTTACACAACAAGTCTGGTACAATCAAAAGATTAAAAGGAACACAAGCTTTTGAAATACAAGTGCATTGGATGTAAGTTTCAGCTATTGAGTTAATATTGGGACCTCGCTACCTCTCTACATTTAATACATAGGCCTATTCAAGGCACCCAGAAAGATATGACTGTACTGTTACATTGTCACACTGCTACCCAGTCACTCAGCAATGGTTGCATTCCCAGGTTTGTTTGTACTCTTACTGTGATGAGCGGAGAGTTAAAGTTGTTTAGAAGTTTGGACTTTTAAAGCGCCCTTGTGTTCCAATACACTCGTTGTTAGTTGTGTCGATGGCTTCATTAAGAGTGCTATAACAAGCTGGGGATATCTTACAGAAAGCAATGTGCTGCTGTGTATCTTTCTTGTGCCCTTCTTATATTGTTTGCTTCTCAGAAAGCTGACATGTCTAATTGGCAAGTGGTGCGATATGGTGTCCAGGGGTCTCATGTGTAACATTTCTACAGCTGTCTCCTAGAAGTAGACGCTTATTCATGTTGCTTAATGAGAAACAAAACGCTCTCTAATGAGCAATTACATAGCGACAGAATTGTTCCCATAACAAATTCTTGCGTGTGGCTGAAACATCCTTTGTACAATATATTCCGCGCACTGTTGCTGATTCTGCGAACAAAAAGCAGGTTGTGGACGGGACACCTCCTCCCTAGGCTGATGACTGTCACGGACAGGCTCACTAATGACACACAGGATACAGAAAATGATTCACTTGTCGGTCTCCACCGCCGCCCCCACCCCCCTCCCCCCCCAACCTCCACCCCTCTCTCCATCCCAGCCAGTAACATCACATCCAATTACACTGCAAATTATCTCGCTGCTATCGCGATAATAAACATGAGCTAACCTTAAACATGAACGACGTCAGCTGCTCGGTTGACTTCAAGTGAAGGAGGTTATATATAATAATGGAAGGTCTCGGGACCTTGTCCACTTGTATTCTTATAATAGCGGAATACGGTTGACCAAAAAAATATATATTGTACTAACTACTTTGTAAATTAAACGACATAAGAAAATGTGTTCATTGCCAAAATGAGTGACCCAGGCGTTGTTTGTTCTGAGTTGTGCTGTCAACATAGCGGGTTGTGTAGTTAACAGAAAAGCTTCCTAAATAGATTAATTTGCACCGACCCTCCTTTCTCTTGCCCTCTCTGACCATACTTGCAACTTCCTCAACCTTCAGCCGAATTGTTCAAGGTAAAAGCCACTGACCAGTGATCAAAATGTAATTTTCAACGGAAAAAAAATCACTTTACATTCCTCTTTGGCCTTTCCAACTGAATATTTCACTGGTCACTTTAACTACTGAACATTCACTGTTCTGCTGTTGGCTAAAGGCCGCGCTACTTGCAGCAATCATCATGAGATTCCCTGACTGAGGCTCAGCGCTGCTGCGCAGTTCAAGCTTGATTTTAATTGCAGGTGATGTCTTTTCTCCCCATTGATATATTAAAAGATGAAACTTAATATACTCTTGTAATTAACCAGACCTTTCGTGTTAGCTTTCACAATAATGATTATAAATTTGGAGCTATGTACCGTGGATAATCTAGTCACATTTTAACAGTCAGGGCAGTGGGAGCAATGATTTGTCCAATTTGGATGGAAAGGCATTTCCAACACTGGCCTCGCACCCGCTCTGCGGATTCTCGGGAGGAATGCTATAAACATGAGCCTCCATAGTTCTTGTCTGAACTGGAAGGTTGCGACAGGGCAGCACCCGTGAGATGGTTTGAACGATTCGCCTGAAAGGAACCGATTGTTATTCTGCCGAACACCTGGGGACGAGTTTCCCGAATTTAAGGTGTTGATGGTCCGATCGTCCCTAGCGCTTATAGCGGGCGCCCAGATGAATTGCCCGCTATAGGCGCTGGGCAGTTTCAGTGTTCTGACACGAATTAAACCTTGACATGGACAAAATGCATTCCTTCATGTGTCCCCTTGCATAGCGCCATTGGTATTTCGCATAGAAAAGACATCCTTTAATTGCGTCCCTAATGCTTGACTTCCTAATTTTCTCCTCTGATTCGCTGCTTTTTTAGATATTAGAATAAATTTAATTACGCAATTGTCGAATCTCAGGAAGGAAAGGATGGCAGCAGAGGAATCTGAACGCCTAACGCTTGACAGTCAGAGCAGATGACCAGCAAATACCAACGATACAAATGACCCATTGTGTCGAAAAGCTTTTTGGATAAAGTGCACCTGAACTGCTTGGTTGGTCTTTACCTTTTAATTTACTGAGATGTTCACCCTAACCCAGTGTGGGCAGTTTGCTAAACAACTGCCCAGAATCGCCGTATATCTCTGTACATCACATCTAACTACACACCCAGGAAAGCTTTCGATTGGATCATCCATCGGCCCGTTTAACGGCCGGCCCTTGTAAGTGTAGCCACGCAGTATCCCTTACCTTGGTTGGGTTGTCCTGGCACCGAACTGCCCGGATACCAGCCTGGCCGGGTACCCCATGCACCTGTCTGACCGTTCAGCATCCTTAGCTTGTCATACATCCCATCTGCTCCCATCTGTTGCTTTTCGCTCGCCAGGTTGCGAAGGACTCGGTTAATCGATGACACCTGAAAGCCAATCAGCCAGTCTTCTTAAATATCTTTCCCGCTCTTAAAGTGAACAATTTTCAACGGTGAAATTCACAAATGTGCGCGATAAATCCATGCAGTTGGTTGACTGAAACATAATCTGGCTGCATATGCAAGAACTATAATAATCTAATCGATATGGATTTAATCTTTGAAATGCATTTCAATTCAATCTCTGCTTTGTGCATATTGCGTAAAGACTTGACAATAAATGCGTTCACCTTCATTTTATATCAATAAGCAGAACTAAATAAAAGTAATCGTAAATATCAATAATCGTCTTTAATTAATATATACGCACATCAATTGTCTCAACCTTGGGATTGGAGTTACACCAATTGAATTCGTGCGTTGCATTAAGTTAAATGGCACACAACTCAAGAGGAATGTTGAAAATAATCGCAAGGATTGCAAAATCTTCCACACTTTCGCTGGATTTAAATAATCCCACTTCCTCTCATTGCATCTTTTAAAAAAATCTATCGGAGAGGATGGCAACCTTTATTTCAATCCTATTTTTAATGGCCAGAATCTAGGAGTTAAAAATCCACGGGAAATGTTCATTTGATGAATAATCGATGCCTGAGGGAGAGTATGTTTTGTCTCCATGGCTGCGATCTTCTTGATAATGTAATCACACATATGTTTTTTTGGGGGGTGGATAGAGGTGAAAAAAATGCTAGAGCAAATAGCGCGTTGTTTCTGTGAGCAGTCGTTAGTGGCAATAAATAAATCCTTCCCTCGGTTAAAAGTTAATTAAATGTTTGTACTTACACTTGGTATATTGTCGTTGGTGCAGACTCCCTCAGAGAGCAATCTGTCGCGAATCTCCCAGGCAAAGATCGACGGGCACTCGCGTTTGTACTGAGCAATCTTGGACACGACTTCAGGAGTCGCTACCCTTGGTTTACTCCCTCCGATTGCCCTGGGTCGGATGGATCCAGTTTCATAATACCTGCCCAGGATTTTACTAACACAGCCGTTGGAAACCTATCATTCAAGGGGGAGGGGGGAGAGAGAAAAAAGCAAATCTGTCAAAAAAAATTAGTTTTACAAAGAAAATGTTTTTTTGTGTTTGATAAGATATATTTATATCGATATATAAATATAGTTAAACAATGTTGAGCTTACTTTTCGATTATCCACTACTTGGACTTTTGCATCAGCATGGGTCTACAATACAAAAATATACCTTAAATGGCAATGGGAAACGTACCAATATTGCATTGAGAATTGCTGGCACGTGCCAAAGTTATTTTTTTTTAAAAAGTTTCAAACTTTATTTTTTTTGCATCAACATTGGGTCTACAATACAAAAATAAACCCTTAATTGGCAGGGGGAAATCTTACCATTTCTCAATCATTTCAAGATAATTTCTTGCTTTTGTTTTGCCAATTTTGAAAGAAATTACTTTGAAGGTACGAATGCAATTTTTCAGGAAGCATTTTTGGATTGTAGAGAACCCCTTCTAGAAAATGATTCAATCAGCTGATTGCATATGCAACGGTAACACTGTGACATCTGCATGCAGTTTCTGCTTTTTTTTCTGATCCATTTCCAATGATATCAAGCTACACTTATTAACGGAGATATTTGTTACCTGGAGGATTCTGGAGATATCGCAGGGTCTGGCGCCACTGTGAGCAAGTTCCACTATTTTCTGTCTGGTCGAATCGGGCAGTGGGCGACCGTTGACAAAAACGCCGCCGAGTTGATTCACTCCGCTGTGACCTAGGGGTAAAGTAACAGCGAACATATTCAGCAGCCGAGACGGGAAGAGGTGCGTCCAGTGTGAAGCCCGGCTCGCTCACAGTGCCCGTCCTTAATCCCGCCGGCGATCCCACTTGCAAAACCAGACCTGACCCATAAACGCGCCCCTCTAACTCGAAACACCAATCAACCCGGGGTACCTTACGAGCGAGAGCGTCGGGTGCGCTCACAAATCACCAAACCCCAGATAAGGGCAATAAACGACTCGAGCCAGACTTGGCGTGGCAGCAAATTAAGCCAACAGAAACAAGATTTTTTTTTTACTTCCAAACCCAATGAGAGGGCGCCCATTCGAGCAAGTAACAAACTGACAATGCAAGATCAACTGAATCCAATATTACAAATAACACGTAATCTTCCCGAAAGTACAACAGCTCTCCAATACACCAAAAAAAACAAGTCATTCTCTCTGCCTGTTAAAGACAGCAAAGGGTCAGTAATTGTAAGCTTATGGAGATTCCGAACCTGAAACTCAGGCTGTTAACCGTGTCCCTGGAGGAAGCTCCCGGCTTATGGAGAACCTGTTCTCCTCTCCCTAGGAGCGCCTGCTAAATTGGCTCCAAAAAGCCCAGCCACTTAGCCATAAATAAGCTCCGAATATAGGAGGGAAAATGATGAGCTTTGCTGACATTTGTCCCGAAAATCAAGCTAGCTGCTCGTCAACTTTGAGCTTAATTTCTAGAAATAAGCGGAAGTCTCCCTGGGTAGTGCACGGAAGGATAATTGAAAAGATCAGCCCCGAACACTTGTGGCAGGCTTGTCACTTTATGACACTGTTCCACTTTGAAAATCGGATCGTCACGACAAATAGTAGCATGATAAAACGTCCCTTTCTGTCCGCATTTGTATATCATTCATAGTGTCTCTCACTAAACTCATTACCCTTAAAGGACGGCTTCATTTTAAGGTTGCCTGGGGGCTAGGCGCGATCACGACGCCGGGAACGCGCGCCCTACTTAAATCAACACTGCTTAAAGATGCAAATAAAAAGCCAACCATTTAATTTTTTTTACTCTAAAAAAAATGCCAGGCCATTCAACATTTTAAAAAGCATATGCAGTACACATTCATAGTCCATTATCGTGTGTACGCTTGAAAACGTATTTGTTCATTAGAACCACCAGTACACATCCCCCCTTTAACTCACTTTATCCTACTCTGACACCTGGGCATTTATTTTAAATCAAGCCAACAACAAATAATGCACTTTTTTCCCCCTTGGGGGGAAATGTCAAAAGGACACTTCCGTGCTAATTTCTCACAAATTTGAAATACGATAGTTGCAGGTATGGTGATTTCTTTTTTAAAAAAAACATGATTCACACATCACACACCCAAACAGGACATCAATTCTGAAACAAGATTGGCATTCATGAACAACAGCAATAGGTGTGAACCTCTTAAAACAAAACCGCCAGTCCAGGTACCCGGAGCACTGACGCCCAGTTATGTGTGGGAGGATCGAGTTTCCTATCAAAAGGCACGGTATGCATTAAGCAGTGTACCTTACACAGGACTAACAAATGCTCAGGCCTTTACTGCACCTCAAACCCGCCCCTCCCCCACACTTCCACGTGCAAGTTTCCGGGTTTATTTTTTTCTCAAGAGCAGGACATGTACAAGCAACACTTTTTTTGGGTGGGGGGGGGGGGGATGGGGGGAAGGGGTTGGTTTCAGAAAGGTACATCTTAATCGCTGCACTAGTCTCTGTACTGAGGCGTGGAGGAATCGCCCAGTGGCACTGATTATGCGCCCTGTATTCTATTGCGAGTCATCTAATACGAAAACATATGGTGGCAATTTGGATGTTATACAGCATATACACCCAGGAGTTATTAGCACAAAGCGCGCAGAGCCCGCCGCGACCTTTAAACAAACTAAAGGCTTCACCCGAATGATATCTCCTCAGCAATTCGCACAACAGCTTACTCGATCATACACACACACACACACACATACACAACCTATTTCAATTAAACCCATTTAGGTTGAGCACAAGTATCCGAACTTTTATTTATATTTTCGTTCTAAACAATGCTGTTTCTGGGGAGGTTTCAATGTACTTTAGCAACTAAACACATTTTCCAAAAATGAAAGAGAAACAAATCAGTTCATTCTTTTTTAAACTTTGGGTGTGTGGAATTTGGATCAAATGCCTGCGATTAATAATCAGATAGAGAGCAAGCCCTGGAAATGAACAAAGACGTGCGCGCTTCTAAAGAACCACATTGGGGTTTTTGTAGTGGAGTTCGGGGACTGCGGAGATGTATAAATGAAGTGGTTCATACAGGGGGAAAAAAGGGCCCATAGGTAATCGACGTGATCACATCATTTTTTTTTCACATTTTTAGCAGCTGGCGAATTCAGGTGGTCATTTTACTTGGCGTTTAGCACCACATTCATTGGCAATAAATAGCTGGAAACCCTTCTTACACTCACAGAGAGATTACATCCCAGCAATTCTCGTGTTACATGCTAACGCTGAACATTGCCAGCGAAGGGCTGGCTATAGTGAAAGCAGGCGTGCATTTTATTATTAATTATGGAACCTGCATTATTCGGCCTTAACACTTAAAGTGCTGGAGAGAAGTTGGGGGGGGGGGGTGGGGGGTGGAGGGGGAGGGGGGGGGGTGGTGAGGGAGCGATCTCTTCCTGACACACTTGAATATTTGGCATTTCTAGGTGATTCAGAGAAATACACGAGGCATCACTTACTGTTCTGCATGTTGAATTGTTACACCAGAGTCCCACGTGGCTTGATTACTCTATTCTGATAGTAATAAAACTCTGCGTTAATCAGGGCGAAGTTACAGGCAATCAAGGAAACATCTACAATCTCTGAGAAATCTGACTCTAAAATATTCTTCAAATGGAACAATCTTAAAGAACCGATTAATGAATACAATACATAGGCGTTACGCAGAACCCGCGGGCGGACAAATGATATAAACCTTTAATACCAAAAACCATGACTTTTTTTTGGAACTAAGCGCTGCTTTGAATGTTCGATGTTTAACTGCGACTCGAATGCAATAATATTTGAAACTTGCCTGAACCCTGTGTTGACAGTCTGTGACCACGGGCATCTGATTGATACTAGTTAAAGTCTTCCCTCTATGGAAAAAAAAGATAAAACAAAAAAAAAAGTTTATTATGGCAAGCTGGCGGGCGCTGTCAGTAAATGTATTATTTGGTGCAGTTTCCTGAAACTCCCTATTTAGGACCAGAATTAATATTTATGGATTCGGTAACCACCGGTTAAAGGTGTTTGGTTTTGGGCCTGACGGGGTCGCTTAAAGGATGCCCAAGCTTTATGACGGGGACCGGCCCTTTTAAGCCGATGTCCCCATCTTGGGCAAAGTGTTCTCACCCCCAACTGCACCCCCCCCATCCGCACCCCTCCCCCCCCCCTTTTCCAATCCCAATCAAGACACTTTGAAGAAGCGTTAAGAATTTCCGCCTGAATTCTATCTCACATGGTCCACAGTCAAAGCAACTTAATTGAACTCAAGGAACTTTTTGACAGATGCCCGTCCAGGAGTGTTTTGCCAGCTTGCACGGCCTTCCATCTTCTTGTATTAC
Source organism: Mustelus asterias (assembly GCF_964213995.1). NCBI lineage: Eukaryota > Metazoa > Chordata > Chondrichthyes > Carcharhiniformes > Triakidae > Mustelus > Mustelus asterias. The sequence goes on from NC_135809.1 coordinate 117,778,423, forward strand.
AACATGTGGTCTGGTCCCATCACTGCGGATTCTTATTTGGGAACACTATGTTGTGATTGCCATTGCTCGGGAAATTGTCTCATTTTTCATCGCTTATGAATATGTTTTGTTCGCGGATCGTTCGTGTCTGGTGTAGGGCGGACGCCTTATTGTAAACATGATATTGCACCGTTGAATGTACTGTATGTTATTCTGCATTGTTTACTTGGGATGACTCAATAGTTCAATGGATTTTGAGAGGGGGGGGGGGGGCGGTGTGGGCGGGGAGAGGTGCCCATCCACAGACAAGGTTTTCTGCACACACGAAAAAAAAACTTCTGTACTGTATTCTATAACGTACTTTTGAACTTAGTTACTCGGCTAACTTTCTCCCTGCTCTTTAGATCCTCTTTTGCACTTAGGTATTCTGACACACGCTGTCTACCTCGCCTCACTGCTTAAAAAGTACTAGCGGGAGGGGGTCAACACTGATCGACAAAGGCTACAGAAAGTGAACAATGCTTTCTATTCTACTCACAGCCCAAACCCAGAGAGCAACACCCCCCCCCCTCCCCTTCTCTCCACCCCACCCCCCCTCCCAACCCACCCCCGGGTTCCCCAACCAGCAACACAGCGTCCAGCTAAACGTAGCGCACTCTTCAACTCGCACTCATTCAAGTTGGTTGGTTGGGGGGGGGAGGGCGGGGGGGGGGGGGGGGGGAGTGGACGGAGGGACACTTTCTGCAACATCGAATGGTGTGTAGAATTTTTTTGGGGGGGTTTTGTTTTGCTATTTCCCTCCCTCACCCCTCTCCTCCCCCACTCCCCACCAGCAGAATAAAACAAGTAATTTCTATTATGAGTATCTGGAGGTAATCATGTTGCTGGTATCGGGTTGTTAAGGGTTGTAAAAAGACACAACAGCTCCGCGGGGCGCTCAATTGCGAGGAGACAATTACAATAAAGGGTCTATTCACGGGGTTTGCTGGAAAAAAAGGGGGTACAATAACGAAATGGGCCAGCTTTCATTTCCTTTTACCTCTTTCTCGAAATAATTCATTCTGTTTCCTTCTACCCACCATAACTATAACGCATATTACACCCCCCACCCCCCACACTCCTCCCCGCACCCCTCCTCCCCAAGCAACCCCACTCTCACATCTGTACCTACATTCCTGGACGCTCGCTATACCTCCCTCCCCTCTTCTGTCTATTCATCACACACACACACCACCGGAAAATAATTTATAGACTAGCTTTGTTATCTATTCCTGCTCGCACACACACGGGGGAAAAAATAAACTTCAAACAAACACTTTCTCCCAGCATGTAGACTTCCCTGCGTAAATATTTACAACAGACTAGAGTGACTATCTGATTATCCTGAGGACTGGGCAGAGCGGGAGAAGCCCGGGCGTTTTAACTTTTCCTAACTGCAGCCAGCGGAAAACATCGCCAGACTTCCAGGAAGATCACTTGTGCTTTCTCGCTTTAAGGAAGGGCCGTGAACATGTGCAATTTTTTTTTTATTTTTAAAAAAATGCTTCCTTTTGACTGTGGGGCTTTTCGGCGGCAGGCAGCGGATATGTTTTTCTTATTACTGGGATTGCAATTTATGACTGAAAAGTTAACATGCCGTTTTACTGTCTTCTCACTATGCATTTAAAAAATATATATATATACGCATGCAAAGAAATTAGCAAGCGACCGCGTCCTGGTAGATTTCAGGAGTAGAATTTGAAGCCTGTATATTATCCTCACGCCTCCAGAGATGAAAACAAGTGCTGAACAAGCAGTTAAAGGCCCAGCCTAAGAGGCAATACTGTATCGTTCTTTATATCTGTGCTAATTATGTATGTATATATTATACTCGTGTATATATTAATATGTAAGTTTAACAACAGAAGACAAATCCACCGAATGCCATCTTATTGTATCTTAGTGCCGATTCCAAAGCAAATGTCACCTCGGCCCAGCCTTCGCTCAACGCCGGCCGAGACTACATGTCATGAAGTATTGAATTATATCTAAAAGCACGCCCTTGAATCTCACAATAACGCCTCTGTTCCATATTTCATTTTCAGACTTTACATCCCCCCACCCCAACTATATTCACATTTGAGATTTCTACCAAAAAGGAAATCGCAGCAAACTTCTTGTGCATTAGATAAACGTGTACATCTCTTTCCTACCTGCGCCGAGATTTCCCCAGTTTCTAACTGTTAAGACGCGAGCAGCCTGTTTATAAAAGCTCTCGTAAGTCCACAATCGAGAGAAATCTGCTCCGGTTCTTATTTTTAACGACCAGGACTTCGAAGATGTATTGACAATAAGGTGAGAGACGGCTCAATAATTTATTGCAATGCCGAGTAGTGAAAGCAATTTAAATCTTCTCGAGGCAGGCCCGCCTCCGTCTGTACTTAAACGTTAACTATCCTAATTCATTCCTGTCGCTGAGGAGAAATTTGATGCAATATTTTCGCTCCAAATGACGAGTGCTTATTAATATTCTTCCCCCCCCCCCCCCCCACCAACCAAATATATATCACAAACTGAGGTGTATCGTCACGTCATGCTCATTTTAAATGGCCATAAATGTGGGGGTTTATTTAGCAAAATGGAAACAAAGTTTGTGATACAGAAGGATCTTGGTTTGAAGCGGTGGGAATATATTGATCGAATGACTGGGAAGCCGAGCCGAGAAAGGAGCCCTCATTTCAATTAATTTGTGTTTTAACATGGACACATGAGGTTTGGTGCTAACTCGCTGAGCCCAATGGTTCTCGACAAGGTAAAGGCACTTTAATAACCATATATATATATTAAAGCCCTAATGCTTGTACAGAGTTCCACCCGGTGCAAAACGGCACTAATGAATCGGCTGATTGCTTAATTCAAACTGACACTATGCATCATCGGGTCATTGCATCTTCATCAAACAACAAGCTTTGGCCTAAAGTGACTTATTTTACTCTTTCTTATCATTAATAAACATCAACTACTTATAAACACGCAGAAAAAATGACATTAGACAAGCCCACATTACAGCATCTCAAACACATTGCGCGTCGCCTCCCAGGAACATTTGCCTAGAGGGGGGGAATGAGGTGGATTTTACTAAATTCTCTGGTGCATCGTTGAGAAAATTATTTATTTGAATGTTAAAGTCGAGGGATGCGTGGCCGCCGAATCCGATTAAAATTAATCTGTGGTCATTAATAAAAGTCAAACAGAGAATGAGCGGCTTGATGGGAACACACACATACAAAAAAACAGCAATCCACAAGTTAGGACCAGCGAATGGCTTTTAATGCAACGACCCGAAAATGGGCTGAATTTCCACTGGGCTTTCCTAAGGGCTGTACCTCTATATATGTGCCCCTTTAGAATTACCCGTTTGAGCAAGGCAATATTTCAAAATAGCACTCAAATGACAAAAAAATCTCGTTAAAATCCATAATCATGTTTCAGTAAATCTGAGTTAGACAATAAATCATAGATGGAAGCTAAAGGAAACTTATATTTCCCTTGCGATTAAGAAATGTCAAATAAGATGCCCAAAAATGCACTAAGTTAGATGTAAGGAAAGCAAATAAACTCACCTTTACGGGGCATTCTGTGTGTCAACACGTCCAGTAAACAGTTAAGATGGGATATGATGGGCGACTTTTTTAAAGACTTGCCAGTGGATTATAGTTTCTCCACACAGAGAGACACAGGGCAAATTCCTGCGAAGGAGACAGAGATTGACAATAAAATCTGCTGTCACTAAAGAGAGGGGGAGTTGTTGAAACACGCGGGGATGGGAAGACAAGAGAACGGGGGAGAAAGACAAGAGAGGAGAGACAGAGAGAGAGAGAGAGAGATAGAGAGAGAGAGAGCACACCTAGCTGATTGCAGATGGTGCTAGTTGGATTAATGTATGTCTGAATTCAGGAGGTGCGCTCGCCTCGCCTCGCCTCGCCTCCACTTCACTTCACTGGCCCATTAGCAGAGGGTGACCTTTGTCATCATCCGCAAGCAAAACACTTCCTCCCTGCGCCTCACCAGAGCGGGAAATGCACTCTTTCAAACCCACTAATCACTCCACACGGTTTTAGGCACCGCATGCAAATACACACAAATAAATATTTCCTTATGCAAAGTAAGGGGTTAGCGAGCATGCCGGGCCAGCGGGCACAAGGGAGAGTGCTCCCTGCTGCCTCCGTCCTCCCTGCCGGCTGGGGAAGGTTTGATAGATAGACTTGGCTTACATTTTAAAAAAACTTTATCACAGGATTCGGTCAAACAACACCAATGTTACATGCGCGACCATGTGGGGTATATGTACATATTATAAAGTGCTCCTAAATTTCCAAAGGGTAATCGTACATGAATTGAACATTTTGAGAACTTTAAGAAGTAAGAGCTGGAAGATAACTAATATATTAAAATGTGAGGATTCAATTGCTTTGATTACCACTGTGGATGAACCTAAATTAAAATGTTTTCCCCCCATCTCCACATTAAGATGACTTTTGTAAAGTAGTCAATTTCAATAGCTATGGGCGTATAATATATATTCCATCTTTAAAACTTTTATGGGGAAAAAACACAAATATTCCAGTCAATGAAGAATGAACACAAATTATCTATCCCTGTTAATGTTGTTCTAACTAAAGAGGAGAGATCCCTTCCCATTGACAGCGCCGATTAAATACACATTTACTTTGTGGATTCGAGGCTCTGGTAAATCGGTCTGAAGTGTCTGCACAGAAAACATTCACAAACCTCTCCCACGCGCCCTTTGTTTGCCCGATGTCTGTTATTAGCTTTTTTTCCCCTGGTGGAAGTAATAAGTTAAACCTCAACTTTTTTCCCCCTCTGAAGGAGATGCTTGGACGTTTTGCAAAGAGAGAGAGGGAGAGAGAACAGAGAAAGCACATTTCACATTCTGCAGAGAGGGAGAGACTGTGCGTCTGATTTACAGCAGCTTAGTGCGAGAGCTCCATTCATTTTAATTGATAATTTCCAATAGACTGTGTGCCATTGCACTAGATGCCGGAAAATCAGGCGGAATGTAAGAAAATGAACTCGCAGTTGACCACACACCAGAACTACATTTGTTGATTGCCCGACTATTAATGCACAGATCAGTAAACTCCAAAGCAACCCCTCGGCGCCTGTTTTGAGGTTACATAGGTAGCACCAGTCTCGGCTCAGGGTGTCTCCATTATTTATCCCATTGGAGTAGAACGTATGTGTGTGAGTGAGTGAGTGAGAGAGGGAGAGAGAGAGAGAGAGAGAGAACGCAACCAGAAGGGAAAAGAAAAGGCGGCGGGGGTGGGGCGGTTGGGGGGGGGGGGGGGGTTCACAGAGACGCGCAAAGCATAAAATGAAGTCGTGGATGCATACACTTGACTTCTCTTGACATGTGAAAAGTGCTAAAAGTCAGAGCTCATCAATAAAGTATCTTGAAAGTGAATAAGAGCACTGACAACCATTGCATTCCTAACTAAAGTACAATGCGGAGACAAACGACTCTGCCAAATACTTTGCATCTTTGTGAAAAGGACGCCTCAATAGGAGTTGGATAATGAGCTGCCCAGACCGTCATGCACTGTCATCTCGAGTCCTGGCTAGAGCTGCCACTCTCTTAATACCGACCCAACTCATTCTCCCCTTTTCCCTTCAGCTAACGTCAATATTCCCCAATTCTACTGGTACTTTTCTCTCCCCTCCACCCCACCCTGAAAGTCTATCTTTATATATCTCAGGAGATGGAATATCCGGCAGAGGGAGGGAGGGTGGGGGGTGCTTTAGAAGTAAAAAAAAAGGAATGCATGTTTTTTTTTCAGGGGAGTTACAGGTCACGCTGTGACCGAGTACAGAGTTTGCCTGGGAACGTGGCTCTATTACAGCGAATGTCTAAAGAGGGAGATGGCGGTGGGTGGGGGTCGCTTTTACAGCATAAAATCGAGATTGTGCTCCTTTCTATTATGGGGAAGGGACATCGCTCGCCTTAGAGTTTCACACAAACACATACACACGGGTGAAGTGCTAATTTTCTTTTTTTAAACCACCACATGGGTTAGACGGCGCGGACTGGGACCTCCCGGCCTTTTAAAGAGCCACTTTAAACCACAAACAGCAACTAAAACACAAGATGGAAGGTATAGGTGCGGGTGAATATATTAAAGTTTGCAACTGGGTTCGGTAACCTGCAGGAGTTTTCATTCTTTTTTTCAAAAAAAAAAACCAGGCTGGCTTCGTGTCAAAAAGGAACTTTCACAATTCCAAACACTAACTATTTCTTCGCTAACCGTGAACACAGATGGGGATGAAATGAAAAGGCCTCGAGTTACAGCGCCCAGAAAGTTGTCGAGTTGGTAATTTATTCCAAGCCAGGAGTGAAACACACACACACACACAGACACACACAAACTCTTCGAAGTTTCGCACCCAACTTTAAGCAGAAACTCCACGGCCGCGACAAAATTAATGCACATGATTTCAAAAAAAAATGTACAGACCCGTTTCCTTCTTTGGTGTGGCCCTCGAGAAAGCTTTGCAAATTAACTGGAATCAATTGTGCATTAGCCACAGTCTGGTTATCTGTGAGAGAATCCGCCCCGCCGTTCTTTTTTTTTTAAAAAGAAGGCAATTTAAGATGAATCTCCACCGTTTTAGTGTGTGCGGGTGTTCTCCACTACATTCAATCCTTCTGCTTAATTCTTTCTGTAACGGACTGGGCTGCAGTTGTTGCTTTTTTTAAAGGTGGAAATTAAAGCGCCTCTTCTCAACAAAGTTTGCAGGAGTGAATTCGGTGCCTTCATAAATCCGCAGGCGGCGAGGGTGGGTTTTGTCCCCCACCCCCACCCCCCTCCCCTTCTCTTTCGTTGCAAGCTCAATTAGCGCATTTCGGATTAGCACCCACTAATGCGGGCCAGAAGACCTTAATCTTGTCGCTATTTCCCCCGGGGCAAAGTGTTCTTTGTGGGGCCCCGGTTAAAAAAAAAAGTTTTACACACACACACACACACAGACAAAATCATGCAAAGGGAGGGAAATACTGAATTCAACTGACGTCATGCTCCCAGAGAAAGGGGTTTATTAAAGCCAAGTGGAGCTTTGGATACATTGGCTACCATTGATTTAGCAAGCGGTTAGGAATAGGCGCCAGCAGCCAATGAGGACACTCACAGCAGCCAAGGTTTATTATTACAATAATGGTTCGGGGTCTAGAATTCCTCATCGAAGTTTAAGACTTGATTGCCCGACTAATATATATATATATATATATAAATATACAGCATGGATTAAAGCAAAACAGATCTGCTGGAGAGTTTTGTTACTGTCTCTCAACACTCTCTGCAGCGTTTTACAGAACAAAAAAAAAGTTAACAGCGGCTCACCTTTCTCGCTTTTCCCTTTCGGGGGAGGGTGTGTGTCTGTGTGGGGGGTGGCGGGGATGGGGGGGGTGTCACTCTTTCTTTGAGTTTGGGAAGAGGAACGGAGTGACGCCATTTTTTATTGAAACACTCTCTCCCCAGCTTTTCACAGAGAGAGGAAAAAAAGAGCTCTTTCAATTTGTACTTTTACAGGATTTACCCAGGATTACATTTTGCAAAATGATATAAATTGCAGAACTGATAGGTGCCAATATGATTCTATCGTGGATTGAATAATGTGTAAAGCACAAGAGGGAGGGGGGGAGGTGTTTATAGAAAAATTAAAATAGGAATCTCTTGCCCCAAGTTTTTTTTTTCGCGGCTTTACACTCACAGAAAGGAGGGAGGGCAATTGTTGCAGTGACTTTGTATGTAGGCAGGAGGGTTCGATTACACTTTTACATTTGAAGACCAAAAGTGCTGTGAAAAAAAGAGAATAATTCGGAGGAGGAGGGGGGAAGTAAAGGTCAGTGAACTTGTCAAAAGTTCTTGATGTTGTTGTGAGCGAAGGGGGTTCGAACCCCCTAGAATACAACGTGAAGGGGGAAAGGGGACAAATTGATTTTGGACAGGGGACTGTACAAAACAGCACAATCCACCGCGGAAACCCGGAAGCAGAGAGAGAGAGAAAACTTCATCCAATACATTTCAACATGAAAGTGCTTGATCAAAAGCCTGCTAATAAAAAATGCAACAGTGTGACGAAAGCATATTTGGTGCCATGACTGATATTATGGTCCTGGTATGGTCGCACTATGAAATAGGATTGCATGTTCTTGCGGGGTTTCGAAACTTTTTCTATCCTTTAATCAGAGGCAAAATAAAACGTTGTTTCAACCTCTACCAAGCTTGAGGCTATTGCCATGTCTTAAAGACCTGTCCTTCCCCAGGCGGGGGCAATAAAACCCAAAATTCGATCGTACACATTTACACTGCCCACGAGGAACATAAAATAATATCTAAAATATATGCGTGTGCCCCGCTTCAAACCACTGACTCCCGTTCCTTCTGTAAACTTAATCAACTAAACTTTGTTTAACTGTGGCAACTGGAGGTGAGTTTTTGGTTTTTTTAAAAATCAGTAAGTAAATTAGATGACAGGAACCAATGGCTCCACTCCGGGAACCACTTGCCTGCGGTTTAATGAAATTAATCGTTACCGTTAACACAGGTTGGTGCAGTACAGTGGGATTAAAACACTTGCTGTCTGCAAAATAACGTGCAAAAATCACCCAATTAAAGCAATTATTATAAAACATGCTTGGTTTATTTGTACAGGCATAATGGCAGAGGTTGTGTCAACTCATAGAGGGTACACAAAACCCCGAAAATTACCTTGTCGAAAAGCATATTAAACCATCTGTGCAATCCGTTTGAACAGGTCTTATTACAGTCACAGTTTACGTCTCTCTCGGTTTCTGTATCATTGGTGGACATTGTAAAGTCGCTTCATTAAAAGGACTTCCTCTCCCAAAAGGCCGCGGCGAAGATATTCGGTTTCAGAAAAGCGAATAAGTTGGCAAATCAACGTATCAAACCTCTCACACCTCGCAACTCTCCCTCTCTCTCGCTCTCTCTCACACACACACACACTTCATCCAACTCAAGTAGTCGAAATCATTTATTCGTGCAAGTGCAGAAACGGACCTCGTCTCCTTGTATTAGCAAACCGAACTACCAAGTACCTTTCACAATCCACAGAATACTTAAAGTCCTCTTGTCTAGTCCAGTCGATAGAATGTGGAGATGCACGATTTCTGACAACTTATCCCAGCGTCCGTGCCTTGCGGATACTTTATGCCTATCTGTGTACTGAACACAAAATGTATTTTGAGCTATCACACCAACACAAACTGAGATAATATTACTTATTCTCCGCCTGCACTGTGCTGTATCTCCTTCCTGGTTAACTCTAGTGTCCCTCATACTCGGCTGCAGGAGTCATTAAGAGCAGAACAGACATATAACGCGTCTCTGAGCGGAGAACCGTCCGCCGTTTCACAGAATCATAGAACTCCTACATTGCAGAAGGAGGCCATTTGGCCCATCGAGCCTGTACCGACAACAATCCCGCCCAGGCCCTAACCCCATATTTACCCTGCTAGCTCCCCGACACTAAATTTAGCATGGCCAATCCACTTAACCCGCACATCCTGTGACTGTGCGAGGAAACCGCAACACCCGAAGGAAACCCTCGCAGACACGGGGAGAACGTGCCCACTCCACACAGACAGTGACCCGAGGCCGGATTTGAACCCGGGTCCCTGGCGCTGTGAGGCAGCAGTGCTAACCACTGTGCCACCGCGCCGTTTAATCAATCTTTTAATCTTAGTACACGTGGGGGAATACATGCACTTGGCTAACTCCTGGAGAATGCTGCTATTTGGCTCAAAAGGTCAATTAGAGAATCGGGTTAAAAGCATATTCAAGGTAAGCTGGAATGGGTTGAGGTGTACACTGTTCTGCATTGGGAGGGGTGGGGGTACACAGGCAAGGGTTTCTTGTCAGGGCAATTATGTTACAGGCCTATTTCCATCTGACAGCTGGATAAACAGTATCTCTGATAAACATCTCTAATTAGGGAGGAGGGTCTGTATTGCAAGGCGTTTGATTTATTACCGAGGTATGGTCCACTACCCATGTACAGTAGCACCTTCACCTAACCCCCAGCTCCCACCGTAACCAGAAAAAAATCACACTGAATGATTTATGATCCTTAGACGGGAAAGGGGGGAAGTGAAATTCACACAAGCAACAGCCACTTAAGGCGTGTTGGGCTGTGTTTTTTACTTAAATCGAAACAAAACAAAAACATATTTTCAACAAGATTCTGAAAAAGGGTTGCTAAATTCTAATCTCGATTCCTAAAACAGGTAGCTCTGGTTGATGTCTACGGAGCAATCCATCCCGATTAGTGTCACTGGAGCTATCCTCCCTCAGCACATCTGCAGACATGTCACCATCACGGATATATTTTTTTACATTTCATTTTAGTTTGCATTCTTGTCGTGACACGACCCTGCCCACGAGTAAACTGTCAGTGACCAAGCTCCCCTTACAATCGCCCCTGACACGCACAAGGGTGTGACAGGGATTGGTGTAATATGAAACTTTACCTCGACGAATAGCGTTAATTAGACCCCGTTCAAACGACGAGCAGGAATCAAACAAGTTCCTGGGCTTACAACTGCTGCAAGGCTGCGTGAAGCAACATTCTTGAGGCTTGACACATTTTTTAAGAGGTCAGCTTAAATGCAGGCAACTTCGAAAGACTAGAGATACCCGCCCTGCAAACCCCCTACCACTCCTCACACCCGGAGGAACACCTCACGAAGGAGTCTGACGGGATTGAGGGCGAATGCAGTATTGCCAACAGATTTCCCCCCTCCGCCCCCCAAACCCCCACATAGACAGCTGACAACTGGGATTAAAAAAAACAGGTTTGGGTCTTTTCCCGTGCCACCTGTTACCAGACTGAGCAACTTTGCTGAAGGAAAATCCTACAGACCCGTCTCCCTCGCTCCCCACCGCAGACAAAATCAACAGTCGTGGCTTCCTGGAGCAGTCCATTTTGAAATGATATCCGCCTTAATATAGCTCAGATGGCCCATCGGAATATAAGCAGGAAGGGTGCGAGTTAGAACAATTCAGAGGAGCGACCTCAAAAGGCAGATTTCTCTTACAAGAGAATTATGTCAGCCACACCGAGGCTGCACAGTCAGAAATATCTTAAAATGTTATGGGGAGGAAATAAAAATAGAGATAGGAGGGATTAAAAAAGACAAGTTGGAGATCAAAACTGACAGAATGTCAGCAGGAAAGTGATGCACACACAAAGTGAAATAAAAGGAAAACAGATAGAGAAGGTGTTGGGAAGAAGCCACAAGCAACAGTAAGGTAAGGGCGAAGCAGGATCTACAGTACCTGAATCAAGTCGCACTGTGTGGCAACACCGCTTCCCAGGTCTGCCAGCCAGCCCTTCTCGGTGGAGAAAACGGTGGGAGGTTTTGGTCGCCAATATTTTCACGTTGGGCTCTTCTCGCTCAGAGTTTAAATGTCACCGGGACTATGGGACGGGTTTTCGTTCAAACACAAACTTTCCCCCTTAATAGCAGTGTCAGCTCGCCGCTGATTGGACAGTGCCGCCTGCGTGACGCAAGGACACTCTTGTGCAAACACAAGGGCTGCACTTAACGCCGGGCCTAGCGCCGCTCTCCTTTTCAAGTGGAGACTTCCCCCCTCTGCTTTGAGATGTCCCTCCCCAACCACCAACCTCCTCGCGTTAAAGAAACGCCGTGTTGTGGGATATAGAAAAAGACCGGAAGCACTCAGCCAGTGTTGAATATGCTTTTCTTAAAAAAAAATGCCAAACTTATAATCCCCCTTTAAGAAATCAGACTGGCCCGCGCTTGTTTGCCTTATATGGCCTTTTATCCTAAAACAACATCGCAAGTAATGAGTCCATAAAGTTTTCATAGTTCTCTCAGATTGGTGTTGATGGAGGCATAATGGATTTAGTCATCATTATATAAATATATGAATATGCAAATATGTTCCAAAGTCTATATCTGATATATCATATAAACGAGAACAGATAATTCTGCAAAATTACACAGTGGCGATATTTTAATGATGGATGCTGTATTACACTAAATGTTGCTTGTATTTTTGTGAGAATCCTACATTTTACTGCAATTTTCCCTCCCATCGCCGATTCTTGTCTCAGACTCTGGCCCCACTCGGTGTTTGTGAGGACGTTTTGTGGCCACACATGTACAACAGGGTAAAGAAAGTGATGTTCATCTGGTGTGAAGTGTTAGACACCAGACCTCATATAACAATTATTCACGCAATTAAGTCCCACTGCCCGACATTAAGTGGGAAAACATTCGCCAGAACTAATAATTGCTGGATACAATTTATCATTCACCTCAAGTCTTCCTCCGTGATTTCGTCCGAACTCGCCAATAAAGTAAACATTGATCCATTGCTTCTCGGTCCTGTTGACTGAATGGGTTCAGTCAGGTAGAAAAATCAACTTTCTGCTTCTGGCTGGATACCTTCATTAAAACGGTAACTAGCCTCAGCACAGCGAAAACAGATCGAAAGTGCAACCACTCCAACAGTCTTACCTGACCCTTCCATCTTTCAAAAGAGCACCGTTGCGCGCACAGTCTGTGCAAATGCCTTAAATACTTGTCAAGAAAAATAAAATCAGGCTTTACATTTCCCCGTCTAATGTAAGGCGCGCTAATAAAGATGTGATTTATTCTCCTCTTTTATCCTTCAGAATATCTGGAAATACAAGGAGGCTGGAAAGCGAGCTCTGAGAATCGCTGCACTTTCCTCATCCCCCTATCTTCGCTACAGTCAAACGTGTGCATTTTGGACCTTATTAATTGTTAAAGGAACATTTGAGGTCACTCAGTTTGAATGTGTAAATCAGAGCATTGTAGACAGACATTTGTCTATATGCTGGGCTCCTATGAGTCTTGAGTGTGCTTGCAGACTCATGCACATATATACTTGCATCTGTCAGTGCCTATATCCAGTATGGTTTACACGCGTTCATTTTGCACATTTTTTTTCCTTGACGATTTTCTTCAGCTTATTTGGACATTTAATTTATCACACTAACATGCTCCCTGAACCAGTGTCAATGCAGTGTTGCTGGGGTTTTTTTTCCGATAGACTATTATTTACACACATTTTGCAGAGTAAATAATTTATTAGGTTCTTCCCTCACACTACCCATTCTCAGCCACGCGTTTACGAGTTATAATGAAACATCCCAGGAAAATGATCTTCACGCGTGTTGCACTGTCTTGGTTCCTCAACTGCGTGTTCCTAGCGAGCCGCAGTTTCACTGTGAAAGTTGAAGGACTGAAGGACAAATGTGACCCATTTGGGGCAACTTCTTGAGAAACCACGCTCAGTTACTGATTTTAAAAAAATGTATATATCTATATCTATTTCAAATGACTTATTCATTGAAGAGCCAGTTGCAATGTTCTTCTATAGTGACGCGAGAATGTTCATTGTTCCAAATTCAACCGTATTTGCTCCACGCCAGTCAACTTTGTTAATTAAAGGTAGGATATTCTTTGTCACTTTATTTTTCAGTCGACATAATTGAGGCAATGGTTGTTTAAAATAAATGTGTGTGCATTTACAATGTTAGGCAGGAAACAGAGGCAAGTGGTGTTTGCTCCCACCGTGGGTTCTGGTGGAACAATATGTTGGCAAGTATGTGCAGGAAGTAAGCGGATGTTTCAACAGATTTTTTTTTAAAACAAGGAGAACATTAGGGGAAGGTGTTTTGCTAATGATTCAACCCCCTATTAGGGGCTGGGAGCTCGGAAACCGTGCAACCGGTCAGGGTTCTCCAAGGGAGCGCTGGAAACGCCGCGGCGGCCCCCTTATCTATCTCTCAGCAAAGGCGGAGAGCGCAGCTAAAACAGAGCCAGGTGTTACCTTGCTCTCTTCCAGCCGCGTAACTCTCCAAAAGGAGATCATCCGTGAATCAATCTGTGCCGCCAGACCCGTCGCCAGAGCGCAAGCTTGTTTAAACGGCCTACATCATGAGCATTTGATGAGTTGATTTTTTGTTTTAACAGTGGATAGGTGTCAGAGGGAGCGGATACTAACTGATTGCTAATGTGGTGTTGCAAACATGGGGCTGTTTCATCTGGTTTGTGTGTGTGTGTGTTAAAAGTCCTGCACTGTGATTACATTTGGAAAGAAAGCAATAAATATAGTATGGGTCAATTTTTAGTTAAGATGCCAGACATTAGATACTACAGTTATGTGATCCTTAACTGCCTCAGATGCTGTTAAGACCTTTTATCCAAACCGAAATGGCAGAAATATTGTGACTGTGGAATTTACAGCGTCAATTCTGTGGTTACTTTATATATTAAAAATGACTTATGTCAGCTAGCCACCCACCTTATGGTCGCTGCTGTGATTATTTTAATAAGTTCCTTACAGTACATTGAATCACAAAGTAAACACAATGCTCTGAGACAACCTTTTGTCTTCCTGGTAACATGAACAATTATATTCTGGCATATTTGGTCCATAAAGGATGCAATTCTTGTACATCGCTTTACGGTGGGGATAAAAGATGTCAAGTCAGAACCCCATTGTACATTTCACAGTCCCTGTGGGTGCAATGAATAGTGTGTTCTGTCGGGTGGAAATTGATTGCCTTCAATTGGTGTAAGTTTACATGGCAGCATCAAAATGTATTACAAGTGTGGAGTATTTCGACACAATTAAATGTCACTGATTCTATAGCAATTCGCGTTCGCAATCATCTCTTAAAAGATGTTCCTTGTGTATACACTGCTGATTTTGCGGAGGTTAACAGAAATAAGTAGAAGATAGCCCCTAAGCTGGGAAAACATGTCCAATATTGCAGTAAACAGGCATCGGGTTTAAGATGTCTTTTCCATGTTTAAGGGTCTTTATCTGATGCTCCTGAACTGACGAGCAAAGCAATTGTTCATTCGATTTTCAGTTCACACGATATCCCCATAATGCTTTTTAAAGTGCATTTTAAAGAGCCCGATGCATTCTAAGTCATCTTCCGCGTTCAACTGGCAATGATACAAGAAAACCCAATGCTAACAGATCCCCACTTCCTGTTAAAAGCAATGAGCATAGCAGAATATCCGATAACTCATCAATGTGCCAATTCATTAGGCAACTTCAAGAAAATGAAAAGTTGCATTGTAAAGGTGCCCCTTCTGAATGTGACCATCTACATGGTTCCTGCCAAAAAAAATAATCTGCTGTCTCTTTAATGATGACATTCTGAACATGAGGTGCAGGACTCCCCTCAGAAATTTAAATAATTAACCTGCCTATTCGCGCAGTTTAAGTAACATCATGAACCTGGCCCACGCGTACTAAAATTCACTGCAGCAAAAAAGACCCTAGACCATGTTGGGTAGATTGGAGACACATCCAGAGAGTATTTTTTTTGTTGCTTTATTCAGTTTGCCAGGAATGGTTGGAAAAAAAAGTGGAATTGTGCGAAAATGTGCGATTGCAGAGCGAAACGGGTAGCAACGAAATTTGGAAGCGGGCCGTCGCCAGGTGAGGTAAAGTAGACTAAATCCATTTTCAGATCGAGTGCTGTTGCACTTTGACATACTGCAGGAGCCACGCCAACGCGAAACTAAGTCACAAGCATTAAGCTGCGAACAATAATTGGCTCAATCAGTGATATCTGCGTATTTGTTTGACCCTTCTCTTCCCCAACCTCCGGATTTTAACACCATTCTTCCCCCAGTGCCTTGAACATTCTTGAAATCCCCTTTAGTGGTACACAAGTATTCCCTCCACCCCTTCTATCCAAACAGATAGTGCATTAGTCAATGAGGCCAGCTCCAAGTAGCAACAGTAATAGGTGTAGGGGCAGATCACGATTGCTGGATGGATGTAGAAAGCCCAAGGTCCGGCTTCACCTAACGGTGAAAGAGATGGGGGGCGATTTTAACGCAAGTTTTTTTTTGGAGGGGGGGGATTTTGGGGTGGTTTAAAAAGTCTGACTCATTATATTTTGCAACTTTATTGATTTTGCAAAACGACCTGCAAATAATAAGTGTTTGTTTAGCTCCACCTGCTTTCTTCCGACAGCCTGTGGAAGGAAGTACACACTAGGTGTTTTAAACAGAGGGGGGATGCGAGACTTGATCGGTTCAGGGGTAAAGCAACAGTCAGAATCAGTACACTTGCTGCATCGCTTCACTCCCTCAGCAAAAAATAACGAAAGGAAAGCACAGGAGAATCGAATGGAAGTCTCCTGAAATGACCCTGCCTCCCCCCCACCCCCTCCACCCTTCACTCCGATTTGTGGTATAGGGTTCATTCAGACATTGAACCTGCTTCACAGTAAAGGACTCGATCAGCACTTGATCGCCATGTGACTGCCGGACTCCACTCTCACTTAAAGCCCCGTTGCAAAGCTTTTATCGTGTCCTGAACATTGGAATTAATTCCGGCGGCTTCACGAAAGAGAAACACTTGTTTACTGTGGTCTCGGGGAAGTGAGCAACAATATTTGGTTCGCTCGCAGCTTGTGGATTTTGAGGACATGTGAGTGCAGTGAATGTGAGGCACGCGGCAGGGAAGGAGCAGAGATAGTGTTCAAACCCGATGTCCGGTTACAAAATACTGCTCGCCAACGCCTGACACGTTTCCCACCTTCCTTGCGTTATCCGTGCCAAACGCAGGGTCTGCTGAAAGAATTCGTTTTAAAGTGGGACATGGAGCTCCAGGGTGAGGTTAAAAAATGTTGCCGTTTAACACATCCTGTCCATTTAATATACAACCAACGCCAGGTACCAACGCTTGCTTTGGAAATCGCCCTGGCGGCTAGCGTGCGTTAATCTAGTGCACATTGCCCGAACATGGTCTTTCTTGCTTTTTTTTCCCAAAAAAAAGCAAGGTTGGTTTGCGTCACTTAGGCAATCTCAGTCAAATCTAAGTTCAGATCTGAAGTGTCGGGCCTGATCTCACAATGCTGCAAGTCTGGCTATGAGTCTAATACCGTTCTGCACGAGCTGTTGCAGCATTCCCTTTAGTAACCAGACACTGACAAGCAATTGCAAAATGACTGACATCTGTCAATCCAAATGACAGGCGCGCCCTAAACAAACATCAACTCGCCAGACCGAATCTTATCGATGTCCAGGTACACGCCGCGCTGGTGTGTTAAAACATCCATTCGGATCCAACTCCCCCCCCCCCCCCGCCCCCCTCCCCCCGCCCACGAATACACACACACTCACATAGAAAAAAACACACACGATTAATTCCCAAATACTATCTGCATGGCTATATTTTCCTCCATCTGCGTTGCTCGTTTGGAACACGCTTTTAATTTGTCTACAAACTTGGTTTCACGTGGCAACCTGGTTACTTGTCTGCACTTTAAAAAAAAACTAAACCAGCCCACAGTTTCTGATCCCCCCCCCCCTCCCCCGCCAACCCCCTTCGACCCTCCTCCTCCCCTCCCCATGCCGGTTTATGGGCTGAAGCATTAGCCGAATTCCCCGGGGCTGATTGAATGCAATTTGCCGTATGTCGACAGGCACGTCCTGTATGTTATAGATTCACTGTTTCTCGACGTGACAAGGACTGAGTTCGATCTACAATTGTAGTAGAAAGCGCAGTGAGCCGAGACACAGCCTCCATCATTAAAGCCTCCCTTCTCCTCCAGGAAATAACAGGATGATTCATTTACACATAAACACTCATAAATATTCCATTAACAAGTAACGAGCACCTGTTTAATGAATGGCACCGCGCCGCTCTATCAATGTTCACACCAGAAATTGTTGCTCCCGAACTCACATATCACCGTGTTTAACTTTTACCATAAATCGGGAATAACAACTGAGCTGTAACAAGGGGATTTGCACTTACTCCTTGACCCTTGTAATTGGATTAAATATAGACGGAGACCCAAATATATATATATATATACACACACCAAGATTGACACCTGCCAAGTGGACTTTCTTGTGATTGATTATAATTCTTGGTGCTGGAAACAATAATGAAATAAATTGTATGGATAAAGCAGCACATTTGTCATTTCGGTGTCAGGAGGGAAGCCAGGGAAGAGGGAGTTAGCATGTTTGGCAAGCTGTTAGTTGACAAGACACCAACTAAACGCAAACATTACAAGCAGGTCGTTCAGAACGTGACGCAGAATCAACCATCCATCCTGATTATACATTTAAGGCAAATAACTTTGCATATTTTAAAAACTTAATTGATAAGTTAGCTATTACACCCCCCCCCTCCCCCACTCCCCCACTTCCCGATCACCCTGCTCGAGTGAACCGGAGGACGCGTGTAAGTGGGAAAGTCGTTGCGAATGATATACTCCAGATCCAGATTCTTTCCAGTTATATCTATCCTCGCAATGTTTCATTCACCTGTCCGAATTATCCGCCCGGCCAGCCCCGGCTACCGGGCTAGCCCTGGTATATAATGCAACAAACAGTATCATTATATAGGCGGATATCTTCAGTTGTACTCGTTTACCTCCCCCTTCCTCCCTCCGCCCCCCCCCCCCCCAATATATCTGAAACGGTTGTTATAGATTCCAGGACCAATACTTGAGCTCACGTCCACTGCCTTTCCTAATCCCCATCACCCTCTTCTTATCCTCAATGTCAAACTAAGGCCACGAGTTGATATCGTCCCCTTTCCTTTTGTACAAACGGCTGTGGGCGAGGTTAATATCTTGGGTTGAGTGGTGTAAGAATGGAAGGTGGCTAATGAATATGTGAGGCTCAGTTACACCACGCAGATTATTATCATAACTGCACCAAGCTGTACATAACTTTTGAAACCAGCCTTCAGATTACCTGGAAAATAAGCAGGCGGTAGGCCAAGCTTATTAGGTTTAACTTCACGACTCGATATGGTGGGATGTGAACTCTCAGCCTTTGAGGTCAGTGTCAGTAGCATAATCATCACATTAGCGCTGATGTAACTGTTGTGAATGCGCCATTGCCAAAGTATCAGGCAACTTGGAGACTAAATAGACCAACGTACTATTGATCTTGGTGTCATTTGAAGAATATGTTGGACTTCATTCCTGTCATGTTGGAGATGTCCAACAGGAGATGCATGCTCAACCATCCAGAGAGCAAAGACGAAGACAGCCCTGACGAAGGGTCATTCAGGCTCGAAATGGTGGCTCTATTCTCTCTCCACAGATGCTGTCAGACCTACTGAGTTTTTCCGGAATTTTCTGTTTTTGATGTGAAAGAGTTGCACTAAGTCCTCAAGAATATTCTGTCATTTTTCTCTGGAATTTTTGAAGGTTACACAAACAAGATACAACTTGCAATGCTGGCTGAATTTGAAGAAAAGTTTTAACGTCCTTTTGGAATAGGGGTTTCCAGGGAGCAGCATTCCTGTGCGCAGCTGGCACAAATACACTGGGTTTCCTGTTGGTTCCTGTACATGGACATCGAGGACTGGAATGCAGCCACTGTCCATCATTAACTTTGAGACCAAGTCAAGAATATAAAATAAATCCAGCTTTTTCTAAACGTCAATGAGAAGAACATTCATGACTGACTGCAATCACAAGAAGTGTTGGAAAATCTCAACAGGTCTGGTAGCATCTGTGGAGAGAGAAAGAGTTAACATTTCCAGTCCAGTGTGATTCTATTTCATCTTCTTCTGAAGAAGAGTCATATTGGACTCGAAATGTGACCACTGTTTCTCTCTCCAGGGATGCTACCAGGCCTGCTAAGTTCTTCCAGCATTTTTTGTTCTTTATTTCAGATTTCCAACAGCAGAAGTATTTTGCTTTTATTCTAGACTGATAATTTGGAAATTGTGTTGTGGACAAAATTCAATCACTGGTGCAGAAATGCAGTGGAGTGTTGGTAAATAAGGTAAAGTTGTCATAAATCAGATGACCATAGGCTGCTCTCCCCTTTGAGAGGAAGAGCTGACTGGTAGTGATTTTAACCTGAGGATCACCACACCTCAGGCAAGGGGCAAAATTGAGAAGGTGTGCCTTCATGTATAACCTCAGCCAGTACAGGAATTGAACCCACGCTGTGGTGTCTCACAGTTTGAAGCAATGGGAGATGGTATAGAATGTGCAAAACAAATTATGAAGGTCATCCCAGAACTGGGAGGTAGAACTAGATAAAAGGCTGAACAGGTTGGAGATCTTTTCTCTAGACAAGACTAAGACGTGATCCAATGGAAGTCTTTAGTATTATGAAGAGGCTCCATAGGGTAGTGATAGAGGAGATGTTTCCACTTTAGTGTGAGACCAAAACTAGAGGCCATATATCTGAGATAGTCACTAATTAATGCAATAAGGAATTCTGGAGTAAGTTTCTTTAGTCAGAGGTTGATGAGAATATGGAACTTATTATCATATGCTGAATAGCATAGATGCATTGAAGGGAAAGGTGGATGTATACATGAGGGGGAAAGGAATGAAATGTATGTCAATACAGTGAGAGGAAGTAAATAGAATGGCAAGAGAATGGTGTGGAGGACAAACACCAAATAGACCTGCTGGCCTGAATGATCTGTATCCATGCAGCAACTTCTATGCGCCTTATTCTCAGGTTGGCTCCAAGTATAAATACATCATTTAACTGGATGCGGGATGTTAGAACAGAAAAGATATACTTATATGAGGAAATCTCTGCATCAGAATTTCATACAATTCAGGCTCAATGTCAATTTAATTATGAAATCAAAGTTTCTAATTTAAGTTGTGTTTTTAAAGCTCTATATTGAGATAGAAAAACTTAGGGAAGGTGATAAATCAGCCAGTCTGAAAATAGACGAAGAACAGCCCTGAGAGGGGGTCAGTTACAAGGTCAAAAGTGCAGGAAGATGTGAATGAAGATAGTTTTCAGCAAGGAATCAGTGGAGACAAGTTATCATTTCAAATGCTAACAACCATATATACTAAAATGCTAGATTTGAAATTAGCCAGCAAATAATTGGCACTGATGGAAATGAACTTACGTCTGACTTACGATGGGTTAATGACCCTTATTAACGCATCAAGCAAGCAACAGTAGCTGGAGGGTGTCATAACATTAAAAGTTGGAAGTGGTGTGAACTCTGAGAAGGGGAGCATTGGACTTCGAAAGGTCATAGACAGGTTGGTAGAAGGGATGGACAAGTGGCCAAGGAAAGATAATGCAGGAAGTGTGAAGTGATTCATTTTGATCAGAAGAACAGTGAGAAACAATATAAAATAAAAGATACAATGCTAAAGTGGGTGTAGGAGCAGAAGGCCCTGGGGGTGGGAGTGGGGGGGGGGGCATGGTGGGGGTGGGGGCACAAATTATTGAAGGTTGCAGGGCAGTTTGAGAGTGTGCTTAATACACCATTTCCTGAGAGTATAGTTGAAGCAGAACCAATCATGGCTTTTGAAAGAAAATTGAATCATTATATGAAGAGGGAAAA
Source organism: Mustelus asterias (assembly GCF_964213995.1). Taxonomy (NCBI): domain Eukaryota; kingdom Metazoa; phylum Chordata; class Chondrichthyes; order Carcharhiniformes; family Triakidae; genus Mustelus; species Mustelus asterias. The sequence continues at coordinate 117,799,815 of NC_135809.1, forward strand.
TTTGCTTGGCTCTGGGGACAAAGGCAGGGGAGTGGCAGCAGGTGAATTGCTCTTGCAATGAGCCATCACACGCATAATGGGCTGAATGATCTCCTTTGGTGCTTTAACCATTCTATGATCCTATGAATGGATAGAATGCTCTGAGGTTGTGCTAACCTTTTGAACGCTGGGCTACAACAAGGAAACGTTCTAGTGTACAACAGTAACACTTATTGATCATATTTCCAACCACCTCAGAAATATTGCAGGCATTCCCATTTTGTTGTCACAAAATGACGCCAACCTATTAGACAGAGAATGTTTTCAAAACTGGAGTTGTTATTCAACAGGGAATGATTCTCAGGAATATGGAGCCACTTTATGCTCTAGATTTAAAATGTTTGCAAAATATGGCCAATGGTGAACCAAATGCAGTAAAATCCAATGTAATTCTATTGCCCACATCATTGGAATTCCTTTGGGGATATGGCAACAAGAAAAGACAATCATTGAGCTGCAATGTCTAAAATGACAGCCTGATGAGCAATAATGTACTCAAATATATTTTTTCTGTTTTGTCAGCTAATTCACCTCCATTCGAGATACATCTTTAAGTGGGTGTATGTCGGGGTAATAGAACTAAACACAATTGCCCTCTTCCTCACACAGCTGCCTGGTGACAAGCTCACAGCAAGAGATGCAGAAGTAAGTGGCTCTAGTCCAATAGCATTTTATACACTCAGTGTAATAATAGATGGCTATCAGGCAAGTACAAGACAGTTACACAATGTCACCCTGAACCTGGTATATAAATGTAGTTGCCTTTTGTTCCCTCCTTGACATTTGTCATTTCGTAAAATAGACACTATACACGGGATTGCATGACAGTTAACAAATGCCTTCCTGCCACAGGATTTTTCCACAGGCTTTTGAAACACCACATTTAAATTCTAGATTATGAGATTGGTGATTTGTCATCACACATTGAACAAAAGACAGGGAGGACTTAATGAAACAATAAAACCAGTTTAGGTACTATATCTAACTGTAATATTTTTAATTCCTCCTATGCTTCATGATATCAATGTGTACCCTCCTCTGTGGCTCAGGAGAGTGTGAGTTCAAGTCCCACTTCAGAGTAACAATTCTAGGCTGATGCTTCAGAACGGTACTGAAGGAATGCACACTCAATCAAAGTTGTTAATAAAAAGCTCCTATTTAGCATTTCCTGTGGATGCTAAAGAGCCCATGGCACTTTTTAAAAGAAGAGCAAAAGATATTTGTCCTTTGCCATGGTCAATATTTATCCCTTTACAAGCATCCGTAACAGACTATCTGGTCATCTGTCTCATTGCTGTTTGTGGGAACCTGCTGTGAGCAAAAATTAGTTGCCATGAATCCTACATTTCAACCGTCACTATATTTCTTTGCGATGTCCTGAGATTGTGAAAGGCACTATATCAATGCAGGTCTTCCTTTCTAACCTATCGATCCCTTCAGTAAGTTGAGCAATTTTAGTGGATGGAAGTTATTAATTCCTATTGACGTTTTGGCATTCGGACTTTTTGACTTTACTCAGATAGCATGAAGCCATTTAAAAATTGTCACAAATATTTCTGACCTAAGTAAATTGTACTGTAAGTACAGCAATAGATTTGCTTTGCTATTCTATACAGCAATATTTAGTAGCTCATTTACATGATTTAGTTGTATGGGAGAGTAATAGACTTTCCTACTCTATTAAGAGCAGATGTTGCTCGCACAGTAGGCTGCAATTGTGCAGTTTTAGATAGGCCTCCATATACCAAAGTAAAATCAGAAAATGCTACAAATACTCAGCAGGTCAGTCACGATCTGTGGAGACAGAAGCCGAGTTAACTTTCAGCTCAATAATCTTTCAACTGAACTGGAAGAAACTGAATATTTAACAGTTTACTAGTGAAGGGAGCAGATTTTCTTCAAAGTGGGTATTTCCGTATAAAAATGTTCATCTGGTGGATCCCAGCCATACTGCTGACCTCATATTCGGCATATTGAGAACGTAACTTTTCTATGCATGTGTCTTTGGATACATAGCTCACCTCTCCAGATGGCTCAGACCTTTTAAGCAGGCAGGAGAAGAACTTCTTTCCAGGTTAAAAAAACAAATTAAATGAACCAAGTGAACACTTTTAAAATATAACCCGGTCAGTAGGTAGCTGTGTCCTGCACCATGTGCAGACTTGAGGCCATTAAGCCTGTCTGTTGGACAGGATTCCCAGGTTTCTTGATTGGCCTATAGTAGAAAGATAATAGGAAATTGCATTTATATTGTGCCTCTCATGACCTCCAGGTATCGCAAAACATTTTACAACCAATGAAGTACTTCAGTAGTGTGGTCACTAATGTAGGTAACATGTCAACCACTTTACATAAAGTGAGGCCCTGCAAATGGCAATGAGGTAATGACCACATAATATGATCGTTGTGGTGATGGTTGGTGGATAAACACCGGGCAGGATGCTGGGGATAACTCCTTGGTCTACTTCAAAATAGCACCATGGGATCTTTTACATCTACCTGAGGGGGCTGACAGGACCTCAGATTAATGCCGCATCCAAAAGATGTCACCTCTGACAGTGTAGCACTTCCTCAGAATTGCACTGGAGGATTCAGCAGAGAATTTATATTCAAGGGACTTGAACCCACAACCTACTCACTTAGTGACAAGAGTGTAGCCCACTGCTGACAGCCAGGACTGAACTGAACATACTGGGCCAAAGTGCAAATTACAACCGGAAACACCCAATCCATGTTGCAGGTTAATAATTATAAATGATACCAGAAGGTAAAACCCATGCATGAAGGTTTTCTTCCGACTGTACGTTCAGAATATTTCAGAAAAAGATTGGAAGCAACCATACACAAAATATCCTCAATTCACAGGAAGTTGAGTAGATCACCACAACAAATTTTAACAGAAACAGAAAATGCTGGAAAATCTCAGCAGGTCTGACACCATCTGTGGAGAGAGAATAGAGCTAATGTTTCGAGGCAGGATGATCCTACATCAGATCTTCAGATTCAAATTCCAGCATCTGCAGTATTTTGCCTTTATCAACAATTTTTAAACTCAGCTCGACAGCATACAGGCATTATATTCTAGCCAGTGACAAGGCAATGTTTGGTGACCTCTCTAGTCCAGTATCAGAATGGAGTCAGATTGAGACCTGACTCTGGCCTGACCTGAGTTATACTGCCACTCTTAGTTGCTGGTGAAAATGCAGCCGCTTTGTTATGTTGCAAAACTGTCACCATAACTGCACTCCTCATGTCTTTGGGAATTAGATTGTCAATCTCATTGCTGAGGAGCAACTTTTGTATCAAGAGGCCCTCATAACACTTTGTATCATTGCAAACGTTACATTATATCTGCAGCCTAAGATACAATAGTGCATAATAAGGCAAGCATAGTGACGATCATAACTGTGGGTTGTGAGTTCCAAATGTTAGTAATTCTATTCTATACTAACAGATCACTTGTGGCATTGCTGAGAGTGAATGTGCTGTTACACTATTGCAAGGACATGGTACTGAGTGTGAATGTGAGGGAGGAGTTCACTACATCATTGGAAGAATTTGAAAAGAAGTTTGGTAGAACTGTCCTTAGAAACAGTGCAGGATCTTTCATTCTTTCATGGAGAACCTGAATAGCGTTATCCTGCTGAAGACCGATAAATAAATCCCAGAGGCAAAAAAATAATTTCTACACATAATTTGGGAAACAGCCTTTTGGTGCACTCCTAGTCCACCTTCGATGGGAGAAATAACCAAAAGTGGGAAAGCACTGAGAAATGCCAGGTTGCAGACTATGTTGGACATTCATGCTGGGCTTTTGTAGGTGTGGAGCTCCTGCCCGGCTATTACAGAGCTCTTGTTGTAAAAGGGATACAATGAGGATCTCCCTAAGTCAGATGTACCTCCTCCCCAGCTTTCAGTTGAGAACAGGCTTATGATTGTCACAGACATACCTGTCTGGTTCCAACGGGCATATCTGACCAATCCAATTGAAGAGAGATCCATTCCAGCCCCCGGGGGTGGGTTGAGGATCTGAATCGCCAAAGACTAGTAGCCCAAAAACTGTTGGGGGAGATTAGAGCAGCTCCCTTGCCCATGCAGACACACAAATGATTTTAACAGCTGGGTGATTCAGAACCTTTCCTCCAGTCCGCCACTCCCCAGCCTTCCTCCCGCCCTCCTCCCAGCCCTAGTCCAGCCATCTACTAGATTAGTTAGGGTAACCACAAATTTTCCTAATACTATGGACTGTTTGACCCTAAAGGCTCAATCTCATGAATACAATAGGGCCAAAGACAGATTTCTGCAGTGTTCCCAATCCTTTATAGGTCTTTTCATTTTATTATTTGAATCCTTCATTCTTTATCAAATATCTGAACAACAACATTCTTAATTTAGGTCCAGAACTAGCATCACCTCCATTGTAAAGTTCTCATCCTTGTGTTCAAGCCCTTCTGTGCTTACCCATTTCTATCTCACCCAGCCCCTACCCTCCTCCTTGAAATCTGTATTCTTCCAACTCGGGCCTCTTCTCCATCTCATATTTCTCTCATTCCCTCATTATTAGCTGTGCATTCAGCTGACAAGATCCAAAACTCTGGAATTTCATCCCTAAACTTCTCCAGTTTTCCACCTACTTTAAGAGCCTCCTTAAAATTTAACCCTTTGAACACACTTTTGGTCATATATCCTAACGTTTCCTTTGGCTCAGTGTTGAATTCTGTTGCATTATGCTCATGTGGTATTCTCTGGGAAATTTTATTATATTAAATACAAATAAGTAGCAATAAATATAAATTGTTATTTACCCCCACCATTTTCCTTGTTAATTATTTCCTCACTGGATATTTATCTACCTGCTTTCCATCACTTCCCCTACAACATCAGTTGTGACTTATTGGAATTTTTTTGTGAAGACAGAAGTTAAGCTTTGACGACGGAAGCTCAGCACAAGTAGTGTAACATGATGGACCCATCAAGCATTAGATGCAACAATTTATACATAAATATAAATATATTAAATTGTGTTTCAAAATAAAGTACATTTTCTCACTCTTTACGTATATATAATATCAGATGCAGTTGTGAGATTGTGGTGCTGTGTGATATTATCAATATCTACACACACACAATGCAAACTTTTTTGTTTCATTTTAACTTGAAGCTGTACTGTTGTGTTTTTCCGTCCCAACACCATCAACAACTTATATTAATATAGTGCGTTTAGCATAATGAAAATGCGCTAAGGTGCTTCACATGAACATTGTGAAACAAAGCATGACACGGAGCCTCAAAAGAAAATGTTAGGTCCGATAACTGAAAGCTTAATCAAAGAGATAGGTTTTAAGGAGCATCTTAAAGGAGGAAAGTGAGGTAGAGAGACAGAGAGGTTTGGGGGTGGAATTTCAGATCTCGAGGCCCAGGCAAATGAAGGCACAGTCACCAATGGTGGAGAAATCAGTCATGGTCTCATTGAATGGTGGAGCAGATTAGATGGGCTGAATGGTCTACTTCTGCAGCTACATGTTATAGTTATGGTCTAATTAAAACTGCAGATGCACAAGAGGCAGAATTAGGGAAGGACAGATATCTCAGACAGTTGTGAAGCTGGAGGGGATTGCAGCAATAGGGAGGGGTGAGGCCATGGAAAGATTCAAAAACAGACAGGTATTCTAAAATCAAACTTTGCTTGCCTGGGAGTCAATGTGGGAGATAGTACAGGGATGATAGGCTGACGGGACTTTCTGTTAGTTAGGAAATGGGCAGCAGAGTTTTGGATGACCTCACGTTTACAGAGGGTAGAGTGTGGGAGACCAGCCAGGACCGCATTGGAATCATTGAGTTCAGAGCTAACAAAAACATGATTGAGGGTTTCAGCAGCAGGTAAGCTGAAAGTGGGGTGAAATTGAGCAACGTTATGGAGTTGTAAATATGTGGTCTTGAAGATAATGGGAATATAAGGTCAGAAGCTCATCTCGAGAACAAGTGTGATACCAAGGTTGCAAACAGACTGGCTTAACCTCAAAGCAAAATACTGCGGGAGCTGGAAATTTGTACGGGACTCGGAACATTAACTCTGTTTCTCTCTCCACAGATCTGCCAGGCCTGCTGAGTTTTTCCAGCATTTCAGCTTTCACTACTGATTTAATCTTAGACTGAAACCATTCAATTTTCTTCCTTTCTCTCCTGAAGACACTGATTTAGTTGGGTATAATGCCATCAGCACTACCACGAGCCAAAGCATTGTACCCAAACCTCTATTCTTCGTGTGTCTGGTGTCAAAGGGGTTATTTGCCAAAGAGGATTAGAGCTGAATCCAGACTTTCCTCATATAAGCTCCATGCATATAAATGTTTCAGCAGTGGAGTAGAAATTGATTTTCCCCCTTTCTATCAAAGAGTCACCAAGGATAATTGCAAGTGCCCAACATCTGCCCTAACTGGAATAAGCTCTTTCAGCTCAGAGAGGAGATCAATTCTGAAACCTTCTTGTGGTCAACCTCACATCATGCAATGTATTTTAATTGCTGACCTATTGGGAAACTCAGATAATTTTAGATTTTCGGTCATTGGGAAACAATCCCAAGCTTGGAAAACATCTAAATGGGATGTCAGCCAGGGTTTTAATATGATAAAGCAAACTGATTAAGTAGATGAAGAAGGACAGAAGAACAATGAAGAAGGATCAAAGCACAGAAGAGCAAATTCTAAATTTAAAAAAATCAAGAGCTAAACATTATATTTGAAAACAAAACTTTCTGAGCAGTCATGGAATAGACTGCCACCTAGTGCAACAATACAGACTCAGTTGCAACATTCAAATGGGAATTGGATTGATTCCTGATACAGATGTAGCAAGGATATGGGATTGTAATAAGAGAAGGATAGCGGACAGCTTTTAAGGAGAGCGATAAAGACATGGGACATATGTTTGGGTTAAGTAAAAAATATTTCTTGCTGCATTGGGTTTGGAATAGGATGGATGTGTTGAAAGGATATTTACCGCAATGGCACCCTTTTAAAGTTTATTTATAAATGACCGCTGCTAATAATATGATCAGCCGACTGATATGATAGTATTACATAGAGGATAATACGTGTTTAGCCATGAGATAGAAGTTGTAATGTAATTAGTTAAGATATCTTTGGAAGTCTTTAATCCATTCTTGCTTTCTATTGCTCATATATTATTAATCCTTATTGTATACACTGGTTGTTGAATTTTGGTGATATTTTTCTTTAACTATTAGAGAATTAAGTTTGTAACTGTGTATAATAAGATAAGAAGACAAGAGACAAGATATTGGATTTGGATATATGTGATATACAAGATCACATGTTTATGCTATTGATGTTATATTAAGTTGAATTTTCATTTGAAAGTGCAAGTATCAGCATATATTATTAAGTTGCATTTTCTAATAGTTTACTGGACTTGTAGAATTCAATGTACATTTCCCAGAGAACAGCATGCCCACTTAGATGCCTGTTCTCGCGATCGGTTCCATCCAGTCACATCCTGATGCTAACCCATCTGATACTTCCTGAAATATGCGTGGTTGGGTGATATTATCAAGGAACTAAGATTGAAACTCTGAAATTATATTACAACTCAAAGCAGTTGTTATAAGACTGGTGTTTTCAGAACCCATTGTAGAGTCCAGTATTATCTGCAAATATCCATCATATCATTCTTCAGAGAAGGATGATTTGATATCTCATGTGTTATGAAATAGAAGACTTGGACCATGATTGCTTTTGTATCCCCACATCACCTCTGTGATTGGAAAAGCCAATGCTAGGAGGACTATTTTGTTGCTGTGAAACTAGGAAGTACAATAAACTTTAAAAAAGAAAAGCTGGCACTTATATTATGCTTTTCACAAACACTGGATGTCTCAAAGCACTTTATGCCAATTAAGTACTTTTCAAAATGTAACGATGAAGTGTTGTGATGAAGGAAGTGTGGCAGTTAATGTGAGCACAGCAAATTCCCACAAACAACAATGTGATAATGATCAGATAATCTGTTTTTGTGGTACTGATTGAGGGGTAATTATTGACAGGACACCAGGGATGGCACCCCTGCTCTTCTTCATAAAATAGTGCCATGAGATCCTTTACATCCACCTGAGCAGGCAGGTGGGGTCTTGATTTAACGTCTCATCCAAACGGCAGCACCTCTGACAGTGCAGTACACCCTTAGTACAGTGCCTGAGCGTCAGCCTTAATTTTTACACTCTGCAAGCCCTGTAAAGGACTTGAACCCAGAGCCTTGTGACTCAGAGGCAAGAGAGCCATGACTGATATCTCACTGCATGTCTGACATGTAAGGAATTTTTTCATCTGTTCATCCAGAAATTACTCCAATATCAATTTGGACGTGCAAAAGTATACGACAATTCTATCAGACATGCCAGCAGAGAATAAAATATGACTGGAAGTGAGTTGTAAGATTTTGATTTTCGAAAATAGCAGAAACCACAAGAGCTGTACTTTAATTGTTTATAGAGACATCATAGCTCCAACACTGAGTTACCATCTGCGACCAAGCATTTGGTCATCTGTCTTAATATATCCCTGCATGGCTTGGTGTCAAGTTTTGTTTGATATAGCTCCTGTGAAGTGCCTTGGGATATTTTACAACATTAAAGGTGCTATATAAATACATGCTGTTGTTGTTGCACACTTTAATCTCTAAGTAGATGGAGAGGGGCAAGGGGAAGAGAGAGATACTCTGGTTTGGGTCATGTTTTTTAGAGCGTGCAGCGGTATTTAAGTTGTCACAATTTTATTTTTATTACCACCACCAACTTTCACCATTAATAAAGTGCAGATGATTTCCAAATATAATTTGAATTACAATATGGCTTTTTACTCTTCCATTGTATCTGTTTTCTTTTTTGCATCATGCAATTTTTACTATTTTTCATTCTTGATGGTTTTCTGAATCTATTTCTGGACAGCAGCTGTCAATATGCTGAGTTCCTCATGAGCAACTGTCACATTGACTTAGGAATACCACAATTCATATTTCAATAACCAACGCATATTATAAGGCAACAAATTAATCTAAAGATACCTGTGGCATAAATTAATCGTAAAAGCATGAACAGCTATTTATCAAACCTAACTGAGAACTATTGTAAGTACAAAGGCCCTTTGATACATGAGATAGTTACATAAGGATTTGGGTTAAATGACTATAGATAGGCAATTCTGATGAAAGGTCACTGACCTGATTCATTAACTCTGTTTCTTGTTGCACAGATGTTACCTGACCGACAAAGTATTTCAAACAGGATTTCTGTTTTTATTTCGGATTTCCAACATCTGAGGTATTTTGCTTTTGTTTACAAGAGCAAGGCATTGTCATTGACTTTTCAGAGGTATCACAAAGTCCAGGAACGGAAAGTTGAAGTTGGCTCTTGAAAGAATTGCTTTTGATTTGTAGATAACTTGGGACAAGGTTCCCTTCTCTGAAGGACAACAATGAACCAGTTGAGGATTTACAAGAATCTCGCAACATTTGGCGTCATTTCCTGATGCTATCCCTCAGATTTCCAGATTTATTGAATTGGATTTCATTACCTTCAATCATGGGAGTTGAACTTTTGGGTTCTTAATCATGACACTACTTTTGGTTTGATTTGATTTATTATTGTCGCATGTCTTAGCATACAGTGAAAAGTATTGTTTTTTGCGCGCCATACAGACAAAGCATACCGTTCATAGAGAAGGAAAGAGTGCAGAATGTAGTGTTACAGTCTTGGCTAGGTTGTAGAGAAAGATCAACTTAATGCGAGGTTGGTCCATTCAAAAGTCTGATGGCAGCAGGAAAGAAGCTGTTCTTGAGTTGGTTGGTACGTGTCCTCAGACTGTTGTATCTTTTCCCTGACAGAAGAAAGTGGAAGAGAGAATGTCCAGGGTGCGTGGGGTCCTTAATTATGCTGGCTGCTTTTCCGAGGCAGCGGGATGTGTAGACAATGTCAATGGATGGGAGGCTTGTTTGAGTGATGGACTGAGCTTCATTCATGACCCTTTGTAGTTTCTTGCAGTCTTGGACAGAGCAGGAGCCATACCAAACTGTGATACAACCAGAAGGAATACTTTCTATGGTGCATCTGTGAAAGTTGGTGAGAGTCATAGCGGATACGCCAAACTTCCTTAGTCTTCCCCATTGATGTGGACAGGGGCATGTCCTCCATTACGCTTCCCGCAGTCGATGACTTCACACATGCATGGTTGGAATTTTACTTGCCAAATATTTTAACTCAAATTACAATTCGGAGAATATCTGCAAGTGCCTCCATACATAGAAACTAGAAGCAGGAGTAGGCCATTTGGTCCTTTGAGCCTGCTCTGCCATTCATTTTGATCATGGCTGATCATCGAATTCAATATCCTGATCACCCCCTTCTCCCCATATCCCTTGATTCCCTTAGCCCCAAAAGCTACATCTGATTTCTCTTGAAATCAGACGTTTCTGCCTCAGCTACTTTCTGTGATAGTGAACTCCACACATTCACCACCCTCTGGATGAAGAAATTTCTCATCACCTCAGTTCTAAAAGGTATACCCCTTATCCTCAAACTATGACTCCTATTTCTGGACTCCCCCAACATTGGGAACATTCTTTCTCAATCTACCCTGTCTAACCCTGTTAGAATTTTATAAGTTTCTATGAGATCCCCTCTCACTCTTCTAAACTCCAGTGAATATAATCCTAGCCGACTTAATCTGTCCTCAGATGACATGAGAGGAAGAGAGATGCAATGTTCATGGAGAATAACTTGCATGTTCTATAGTCCTTGACCAGATGTAGATGGTATAAACTGCATTTTTCAGTAACTGAACTTACACTTTCGCTCATAAGAAACAAAGAGATTCAGTACCCTGTACTGTAAACAAACTAGGACTGTAATTTTCTTATAATAGTGCTGAAGTTACTGACCTGAAATTACAAGGGACCATTTACTGTGCAGCTGCAATTCTTCCTGAGTAATTAATTTAAAGGGAAACTCCAATCAGTTTACAAATGACACATACAAAATTGTAATGAGAAATTTGCAATGCAACTGATCTTATCCTGAACATGCATTAGTTGAATCCCCTCATTGACTTTCACCTTTAAGCTGTTTTTGTGGCAGATATTTATTTCATGTATAATATGCCTGATATGTTTTTTACAATACATTTTAATTGCTTGTCATTACTGGTTGTGCCTACTGAGCAGAGAACAGCAACTTGCATTTATGTAGTACCTTTATCGTAGTGAAATGTTGCAAATGTCACAGAGGCATGGCACAAAACTGACAACATATAAGGAGGCATTAAGACAGGTGACTAAGAGCATCTTAATGGTAGAGGGACAGAGCTGGAGATGTCTAGGAGAGAATTCCAGAGCTAAGGGCCTAGACAGCTATAGATACCGATGCTAATGGGGAAGGGAAGGAAATCAAGGATCCACGAGACGCCAGAGATTTAGGAATGCAGTGTTCTTAATGGGGTTTCAGGTTGGATGAGGTTATGGAGATACAGTTCTCGTTGGTGAACTGAAAGCCACTGCAGGTCATTGAGTACAGGGGTGATAAGTGAATGGGACCTGGTGTGGGTTAGGAAACAGGCAACAGAGTTTTCAATGAGTTCGACCCAATGGAGGGCAGAAGATGGCGGCATGGTAGCACAATGGGTAGCACTGCTGTCTCACAGCACCAAGGACCTGGGTTCGATTCCCGGCTTTGGTCACTGTCTGTGCAGAGTTTGCATGTTCTCCCCTTGTCTGCGTAGGTTTCCTCCGGGTGCTCCGGTTTCCTCCCTCAGTCCAAAGATGTGCGGGTTAGGTTGATTGACCATGCTAACTTGACCCTTGTGTCAGGGGATTAGCAGGGTAAATATGTAGGGTTATGGGGATAGGGCCTGGGTGAGATTGTGGTTGGTGTACACTCAATGGGCCGAATGGCCTCCTTCTGCACTGTAGGGATTCTATGATTCTATGTGTGCTGGCCAGGAGAAAATTAGAATAGTAAAGTCTGGAATAACAGAAGTGTGGAGGAGAGTTTGAGCAGCAGGTGAGACAGTGGTGGAGTCTGGAATGTTACGTGGGTGTAAATTGGCATGGCTTAAGATAGAGAGAATATGGAGTCAAAGATTTGGTTTAGGACAAATTATGACCCAGAGGTTGTATAGTCTGACTTAGCTTGAGACAGTTACCCGGGAGGGGAATGGAATTCATGGGCATGGGAAACAATTACTCTTGCCTTCTCAGCGTATAATTGGAGGTGAATTTGAAGTGATGTAAGATAGATGGAAATAAACTTTTGCAGCATCTTTAACAACCACATGATATCCCAAAGCACTTTCCGGCTAATGAAGCACCAATGAAGTGTAGTAAGTGTTGTAATGTGAGACAACGTAAATAGATGAATATGTAAAATAATATATGAATTTAAATGCTAAATTTCAGATATTGACGATTTTGTTTTCTGCAGTTAAATTCTATACTATGCAACATTTTTAAATAGTTCATTCATAAACATAGTCCTACGGCCAATGTTCTAAACCTTGATCATAATAAGTTGTGGAGAAGTTCAGCCTATATTCACACTACAGCAATACACTGTTGTTTCTCTGCAATAAGCTTCCAGTTTTCAATGGTCTAATAGGGGCAAACATCAACTATCAGTTTAGGAAAATGTGGGAAAATTATATCATAAAACTACCAGGAAAAAGAGCGAATGGAAATCCTTGCCAAAACTGTTATCAGACAAATAAATTTGTCAACGAGCCAACGAAAGAGAGGTTTGAGCAGGTGATCAAGGGCTTGGTCAAAGAAATAGGTTTTAAGGAATGTCTTAATGGAGGAGAGGGAGGTGGAGAGGTTTAGGGAGGGAATTTCAGCGCGAGGGACCCAGACAATTGAAAGCATGGCACCAGTAATGCATTCGTTTTTGAGACAGCTTGATTTATGAACAAAGCATAGGGTGTAGTTCCAAAACGTTGATGAGGAAGGCTGTTGGATTGGCCTTCCATAATGTGGAACCCTAAGCACCAGCGCCATTCCCCTGCCTACCCTTTCCCAGCCTGCGAGAGCATCTGAATCCTGATCATTGGTCTTGGAAGAACTTTTTGTACCCGGGCATAGTCTTGCTTTTTTTGGTTTATGCCTGGGTCCCTCGGCCGGCAACCCATCCGATATTGTTTTTTAGCAACAGCTCTGCGTTCCTGCGTTATTCAACTGATTTAGTCCACAAATATTAAATAGTCTAATAGAATATCTCACTCTATGCTATAGCATGATAAATCCTGGGGCAGTATTCCAGCACCATGCTGCCCATTGTGGACTGCACTGTTCGGCAGTGTGTTGCTTAATAGGCGTGGGCTAGCAATAGGGTTTATATCAAATATGTTTTTAAAAATTCGCTGAATAACATTTGCTGTTTGATGTGCTGCCCAGTCCTCCAGTGATGATAATTCGCGGCCTTGTCTTTAATTACAACGAGACCTTCCCACCTTCGAATTAAGCATCGTAAGTAATTTCGAACGCTGTGACGCTAGAGTCAAGTTTCGGGCCCACCGAATTAGTTTTAGACCGCTTGTATTCCCCAGTGGGTACATCTATTAACATTATAATCTCAAACACTGTTTTTCATGTATACACTATTGTCACTAAATCAACTCCTCCGAGTCTACAGAGACACTGACCCATAGCAATTCAGCGAAAGTGTAATTATCTCCGTGTAACTTGGGATAGATTTAAGAGATTACATTTCAACTAAATCTATATCAATGCTAATTTAACAAGACTCCAGGTGCTAGCCACTAGGAGATGGCACACTTGCCCAACAGCCTGTTTTAGAAAGGAAGGGAGCTTGCTGTGTATCGAATCAAGGGAAATGATGCCCTCTCTCAAAACAAAAATTACACATTTTTTTCCACAAAATAGGCTCGTATAATGCAAAGTACAACAAAAGCATGCATGCTGAATTAGCATCATACAAAGGATTTTCCCCCCAATTCTCTTCATATTCTCTCACCGCTCAATGTTTAATGGTTGATCGTTAATGACAATCAAAAATAATGGAAGCACTGATCGGAAATTAGAAGGTGCGAAAAGCTTTAATGAGAGCATAGTTCACAAATATAATATCTAAGGAGTGTTTCTATTCATTTTTCCCCCTCAAATGTCTGAATTAAAATGGCCTCTTGTGTGCCTGGATCCAAGCCACGATTCTACATTTGTTCTGTATTTCGCCCCCCCCCCCCTCCCAACACCCCCCCCCCCCCCCCCCTCCTCCTCTCTCTCCAGAGGTAATTAGAAAATCTTGCTGTTCTTTTAAACATGGACTGCGGTTCGACAGCTTCATGTGAAGCCTGGGCGTCCCAGGTGAGTAAGAATCGTATAAACACTACGTTAAAAAAATGAGTTCAAGAGATTGAGATCTTAAACTCTCTACTGTGTATCCATAATTAATTTCCCCCCCACCCAAAAAAAAACGCCCCCCCACACACACACTGTAGTTTGAAAGGCTGGATAGAATGAGACGACCGCTACACATTTCCATAAGATATTCAATAAAAACTTGTTACATTATGAGGCATTTGCAAGACTTTCTGGGGATACATTATTCTCGTTAGCAAAAATGAATGTCCCTGGGTTGTCAAATGGTGACTAATAAAAAAATAATGTCTCAAAACAAACAAATGAATCAGATAATACGAGCACTGGACAATCCGTCACTGTGTTGACTAGATAACAAATAAGTTGGATCGAAGTCGGAGAAATAAAGCAAGAATGCGCCATGCCTGATTTAACAGCAGAGATTTATCAGCGCAACAAGGGATTTTTGTATATAAATAATTGACGGAATATTTGAAATAATTCAAGGAAAGGAAGTAGCACGGAGCAAATCGGGCCAATAACAGTAACAAACCGTCCGGAAAGGGAGCCCGTGAGGGAAGGTACAATTTACATTTTCTGCCTTTTCGTCTGGATGACAACTATTATAAAGTAAATATCGTGAAGATAATTGAAATGATTACTTCTCGCAGTTTTAAAAGTGAGGGGAGGTAAACAGAGCGACAGCAATTGCAGAAATCCGTAGCTGTATATAATTTAAATTTACATTATACCGTTGACTTGCTCCTCTCTCTCTCATGCATAATGTCTTTAAAAAAATCTTGTGCAGTAACAAATTTAGGAGGTTGAACTTGTTACATTATTCATACCAAATATTGTTCCCTCGTAATGGTTTGCCTAAAACACGAAGCGGTTGATATAAATGCTGTTGGATGTGCCAATTCATTCCACGTTATGTAAAAGTGTGTTGAATAATACGGTGGGAAAATTGGACTTGCTTTCTTGACGTAACCAGTATATTAAAATTTAAAAGAAAATCCGAAGTCGGCCAATAAAATCTTAAAGCGGCTAATGTTTATATATATATTCTTAAAAAGCCATCTGGTAATTGACTTGCTTAAGATCTTGCCTTAATTATGCTTTTAATTAAAGATAATTCAAAGCACTAGACCACATGAAGGGCAATAATTACAAATTACATTACAAAACCAACAGATGTAGACAGTATCTGCTGGGAAAGGGGGAAGAAAAGGTGTCGGAATAAAAATTGACCAAAAAGGAAACTTAAGGATAAATGAGTTGGTGCGCCCAACTACCTTGAGAATACAGGGGACATTTCATTATGCACAGGCTACGGAGACTTTAAATCTTCTGCCATGACTGTTTTCATATTTCTTTGACATATATTGATTCGGAGGCAGCTGCAAGGCTTTGTCACAAGAGAGAAGAGCAGTCAAAATATATTAGCTTGATGGCATAACTTGAACAGGAATACCGAAGCCAGGAACATGACAGTAAAACACATGACCAACTCCTGGTCACCCTATACAAGCGAAGAATTGGATAAGAAAACCCTTTTTCTTTGTATTGCTACAGGATTGGGCAACACACTCATCTTTTATATATAAAAATATTTTGGACTACCTTTGCAGCATATCGGTGCAATTATACTTAATGGAAAGGATTTTTTTTAAAAAACAGTTCCAAATTGGATTTCTCTTGATAGAATCGGGGAATAATACAGTACGGAAGGAGACCCATCGGCCCATCGTGCTAGTTCTTGGTAACAGCCATCCAATTAGTCCCACTCCCCTTCTCTTCCCCGCAAGATGTCCCATATCCCCATGGCCCTACAAAGATTAACGTTTGATGATTTTGCTTTTTATTTTTCACTTGAAGAGAGAACGTTTTTTAAAAAATGGCATTTGATTAAAACAGCGGGCCGGAAACATTTGACAAGATTGGCCATTTGCTTTCAGCTCCCATACAAACTAGCTTGAAAATGTGGGGTTGTTAGTTCACTGAAAGTGTCTATTCTTTGGCAGGAAAAATAGCCGATTTTGTCAGCTACACTACGTGGGAACGTTTTTGGTAGATTACAAATGTGTTCTGCACAATTCTGCACGTGCAAAGTTCCATGCAATATATACATGATTACCTACAATAGAATGTAATCTATGAGTGTTGCATATTGCAGCGAAATGCAGTGTTGTTTGTAACAATGCCTATAGCGCTTTGGTAATTTGTACCACTAGTTATTTGTGAGGCATCTGATTCTGAGCACATCTACAGCATCGAATTGATTTTGAGCTGCTCTATAGCGCATGAAGAGCTAAAAAAAACACCAGTATTATTCTGAAAAGTAAAAATCTGAGCAATGTCTGCCACCTACAGTGATGCACCTTTTTTCGATTTTTTTCTCTATCTCTCAATTGTTATGAGTTAATATTGCAAGACAATAGTTTGCTTCCAGTCTTTAATGTCAATCTCAGTTGAAATTGCAGTGGCCATTACACACAAAAAAATACTGGCAGGCACCCCCCCCCCCCAAAAAAAAAAGATCCGAAGCTCTATAATAATTTGGAATTTCGTTTTATTTCATGCTCGCTTTCTGGAAAGTACTTCACATCATTCTGGGACTAATAAAGAGCTAGCTTATTTTTCCCCCCCAGTGGGTTATTTTGTCAGAGAATCAAACTGACACAACATGATCTAACTGGCAATGGAATTTCAGTTGTCACATTGCGGAGATACTTCGACGAAAGACAATTTAGAATCTAAAATAAATCTTTCCGGGCAACATGAAAAAAACGTTTTACCAGTGTTAGCCTCTCTGCCGTCCCTATTTACTTCACTTTAATAGAAAAAGGTGCACAGCTAGCGCACTGTCATAAACTTTAGTTGAGCCTTTACTTTTTCCTGATGTAGCGCACTGAGACATTGAGCCCGGGCATTTTACTTGTTTACATGTGTTCAATGTAGTTCCAACTGACGTTTTAATTTCACTTCTGAGAATTAAATCTGAAAGTATACATTCGAAATGTTTTCTCCCGGACAAACATTAGATTCCGTTCTCTAACGTGTGCAGCCATAACAAGGTAGTAAGTCCAAGATCTGAAAAATCTTGTTAGTTGTAAATCGAAATATAGCTATTCGTAAAAAAAAAGGAAGGAAAACGCTTCTGTCTGACCCTGTCACTACAGAGCGGTTTACTTAGTGCGAGAAATGTCTTTTCGTCCAATTCAAAAGCGTTGAGCTTCGCCTGTTGTTATAACTAATAGAGTAGAATTTCAAATTCATTAAGTATCCCAGATTAAAATCCCACTTTTACTGTTACGCGTGCTTAAAAGAGCACTTCATATGGGTAACTGGCCATCCCCAAGCGAAATCCTTCATCTCATATTTGATATATATTTGATATATTTGATCACATTTGATCAGATTTGAGATTTACTGTTGCAAACTAACTGGATAAAAAGTGCCAATTATTAACGGATACAAATCTAAAATATATATATCACAGAGTGAGAGATACCTGTTAATACTGACACTCTACGTGTAAAAGTATTGATATCTTTAACCTTAACCAGATAATTTGGAGAGCTTTTCCCTTGTTCTCATTTGCTTAATTTGTTTTGTATTCGGCGTTATTTCTATGAATTAAATTTATTGTTCAAACACATAGGATGTCTTCCAATTTGAACTGGAGAGAGTTAAGTGTATATTTGGTTTTCTATTCATATATGGCCCACCACATTTCATTCACTGTTGTGGTAGATATATTCAAAACACGCAGCCGATCAGAAAGCTTAAGTAACTAAAAATTGTACTTCATGGCTGCCTTCAAGAAACATCTTTAGCGATCATCAGAATTAATCTGTCATTTCCAGTTGTCAATCACAGTGGCTGCTAAATTCTTTCAAAGTGCAAACTGAAAGAATTAAAGACAAACACCAAATTGTCGAGCCATCTGTTATTGGCTCACTTTACAAGGGAAAAGTGACCCTTTTATTTGTCGCATTGCGTTCAATAGGGAGCCTGTATTAGTCTTCGGTTTAGGATTGAATTAAGTAGTGGGATGGCGGAAATTGAGAAAACAAAACTATTTCGATTGCATAACTGCAATTTTGGCCCTCGGTTTATCCATAATCTCAAGGAATTATTGACTGGAAGAAAAAAAAACATTATTTATTAATGGGCCTGGCGTTTGTTAAACAAACCTTTTCAATTACCACAAACAGGACTTTTCCATTCCGTCCACGTGCTCTGTGGCATTTATTGAAATTCTGTCATATTACAGCAGAGTGACAAGGAAATGGGATATTCTGTTCTTGAGGTTTCAGCTACTGTTGCACTAAATAAACTAGCCACTCTGACCATCCAAACCATTTAAAACCCGGTGAACTTAAATTTAAGGCTGCACTTGCATGATCCCATTGTGGCCACGGTTCGTGCAGACTTGCGTTATTCTACATATTAATCCAGTAATGATTCTACATATTAACCCAGCAGTGACTTTATAACAGTAGCTACAAGTGTTATTAATAAATTAGCCTTGCTTCAAACAGTGAAGGGGATGCGTTGGGGGCTCAGGAACTTGAAGCATATAAGCCAACATTAAACTGGGACTGCACGACCTGCCCTTAAAATAATGCACTTGGCACATTATCATTTTCTCAGGCGCGCAGTTATGTATCGTGAGCTTCTAGAACTCTGTAAGATTCCGACTCCAAACAGCACAAACTTACCAGGAATAAACCCGCAAGAGAACAGTTAGATGCTGATCTATTTTCAGTGATCAAAAGATTGCGAAAAAGCTCAAATCGAAGGGGTGTATTTTTTTTAATCACAGGGGACTTTGTTGCAATTATTGCTTTCCCTCAAAGAAACAGGCCCCCTTATATCTTAGCCCCGTTCATTCTCAGCAACGCAGCTTTAAGGGGAGGGAAAAAAAACTCCAGTTAATTTCAAGTTCCCATACAGAAATGTGACCTGTAATAACCCGAATGTGCCGCCGGAGGAAATATGTATACGTAATAGATTTATAATGTAAGATGTTTTAAGTTTCAAGCCACAATATTGATGCAGCCATCAGTATTAGTATCATATGTGCACCGGCTAACTCTCATAGTAAGTAAGGTGTGGTTCTCACAGTGACATGAAATCAGTTTGTATTATGGGTTGGTTGGTTGGGGGGGTGGGGGGGTGGGGGGGTGGAGGGTGCGAGGGAAACAAATTATCCCAATTATCAGCGAGCCCACAAGGCTCATTAACATCTCGAGTGTGGACGGACCAAACTCGCCTTCCCCTGCGTTACGACATCATCATTCTTCTTGCCCTCTGACACTCGCTTGCTTGCAAACTGTACACCTCTTTGGAATGTACAATTGATTTAATTCTCCCACACCAGCCCAAGCCCAACCTGCATTAGTTCTGGAATTGGCATTTACCCGTCCCCTGTAACATCTCCCCGTGTCCTTTGTAAACAGTTTGCAGTTTACACGTGTAATCCCGGATACTTTAGGCATGCGGGGGGGCTTCGCTGACATTTTGTGCACTGGGATAGTAGCTAGGACACAGACAACACTGAGTGAGCACAGTGGAGGGACAGGCAGCTACTATACACTTCACTAAATGGCAACACTTTTTGAGCACCAACTCCTTTTCTTGGGCTTAACTTCGTAACCCCCCCCCCTCCCCTCCCCCGCACACACCCCACCTTCCGTGTAGCCTATTTCATAAAAGTTCCTGGGGCTGTTTAGATGCACAATACATTCCCCAAGATAATCACAGGGGCGAAAGAACGGTACTTGGTGGAGAAGGGGGAGTTACGCAAACGTTAGGCTACAAGCCATGTCCTCGCTCTCTGATGTCTTCTGTTTGGAGGGTAGGTAACAGATGGCAGAGGCAGTCACCGACAATCCTCAACACATTGTGACTTGCAACTGCGAGTGAAATATTCAGTGGCATTTAAATTAAATAGACTCTAATGCCTCAGAAATACTAATTACGCTTTCATTCAACCTTCGCTCAATAAATCAACATTTAAAGATGGGATGATACCCCATTCGTAAAAAGAGGACCATTCTGCCCTTTGTAAATCGGTTCAAACAATGCCCTCATTCTTACACACACAAAAAAAACACGATGGGACCTCTAAACATCTGTGCAGCTCGCCACTTGAAGGAACTCCAATCTTTCCTTCTAATTCATCAGTGCAACCTGACTTTTTTAAAAAAATTATAATTTTAACTTTGAGAAAAAGAGAGACAACCACTCCCCCCCCCCCCCCCCCCCGCCGCAGAAGTCCCGAACCCAGTTTCCCGGACAGAAAAGGCTGAGATTTATTTTTACGCCACTTGTTGTGATCATTCTTGTCAAGCACCATTCTAAGTGACGAATTTGTTACCGACTTCTGTCTGCAAGAGAAAAGAGCCGACGTATTTCAAGCCCTGGCCACGTTGTGTTGGGAGCCACTATACAACGGGACGCAGCCACGCATTTTTCTCTCCCTCTGAAAGCCACGGGGAAATGGAGTCCATGCTTGACTAACAACAGTTTTTTTTTTCTCTTCCCGCTATACATATGTAAAGGAAGGCCAATAAAAACGCACGGATAAAGGCTTTCGCTGCTAAGAAATCTCAGTCAGACAAAAACCTCCACTTGTGAGTCTTCAAAGCTCCCCCAAAGCTACCAGTTTACCAAAGAAATTCACAGTCAATACCTCTGATTGGAAAATAAATAGCTTGTGGATATAAAAAAAAACCCAACCCCATTGTCGCGCTGTGAATGCAGGTTTACATACAACAGCTTTGCTTGGGTAGGGGAGAGAGAGAGAGAGAGACTGAGTCCACTTGGATAAGATGCAGAAAAGAGAAATAAGTTGGACTGTTTCAGAAAGTCAGTTGAAATGACGAGTAAATCTCCCTGTTCTACGGCCGACCCGTCAATCTAACCCATTACAAATCGCCAGATTATTGAAAGTTTGGGTGGGGTTACTGCTGGACAACTGAAACTGTTTTAAACGCAACCGCTTAAAAAAAACCAGGTGATGTCCCCAGTCCATCGAATTAACTTTTACCATCTCGACACCTAGTAAGCGAATGGGAGGCACTAACAAGTGGACACGGGAGGTTAGATTTTCCACAAAACTACTCCAGTACTTGATTTTGCAGAAGTGAGACGGTCGCTCATTGATACTGGTCATAAATTGTGACCATTCTCTGCACACTTTGATAATCTCGAACACAGACATTAATTCTCCAAACCATCATCGGATCATCATCATAAAATCCCTACAGCGCAGAAGGAGGCCATTCGGCCCATCGACCACAATCCCACCCAGGCCCTATCCCCCTCACCGCACCTATTTATCCTGCTAATCCACTTTAACACTAGATCCAATTTAGCATCGCCAATCGACCTAACCCACACATCTTTGGACTGTGGGAGAAAACCCACGCAGATACGGGGAGAATGTGCAAACTCCACACAGATAGTGACCCGAGCCAGGAATCGAACCCGGGTCCCTGGCACTGCGAGGCAACAGTGCTAACCACCTTCGGCGTTTTCTCTCTTTGCTGTTGTTGCAAGATCTCAAATGGAAATTGTGAACACATTCTGATTTGCCTCTCATTACAGTCTGAGTGAAACACAACAGTTGCTCTATCTCAGGTTGAATTTTAAAAAAAGGTGGAATTCAAAAATGTAAGGACCCACGGTACAAGAGTTCACTTGTGGTTCTCCCAGCATTGAAAAGACATCGCCTTGCTAATGAACACCATTAATGAGTTAATCCTTAATTCATCCCTGACACGGAACGGGACCAAATGAAACCATTTTGTCTATCGCACAGAATTTTTATTTTATTTGCCAACCAGCTATAGTTCATGATAACAACTCCAGGGGGATTATAATAAGACAATTTAATTGGCACACTGCAAAATACATCACTTTTTTAAAAAACGTGATTTCTGAAGTGAAGCACAGTATTGTTTAACTGGACCACATGCAATGTATAATTCTTTTAACACTTGTCTTTATTAGTGTAGTCAGGGCCATTTCCACAGCTGCAACCTGAAACGCTAATTGAAACTAAAGAGACTTTCAGTTTGGGTATTTGCATCTTCACACTCCCTTTTGCCATTAATTCGTACAAGCAGATCCAACAATATGCGGGTCAAAGTCTCTTGGTGGTTCTTCAAGTCCGTTTAGATAAAGGCATGCTCACTGAAGTACACCTGTCATTGAAACTCCATTGAGTTTTGGATAGACTCCTCCCGCTAAGAGCTCGGCCAAACGATTAGCACAATTTAAACTATAGTTTTTTTTCCCGCAAATCTGGTAATTCAATCCATCACTCCTTGTGGCCGAGCAGTGGACATGTTGCAAGGAATGATTGAGACGCCCTCTTGCGGTTTAGGAGTTCGCAAATCTACACTTTTCGGTCATTTATAAATAGCCCCTAATTAGCATATTAAAGAGTTCGAGAGAATTGCCACCGCATTGCAGATAAACTAGGGGGAAAAAAAATAAGATTACAAAGAAAACTGCATTGACAGGAAGCTGAAGTTAACTTTGCACTCTGGATTTACGAGCGGTAAATCTCTAATGTGGTGAGAAAGTGGTTCATCTTTTAAAAGCAGAGAAAAGGAAAGACATTTTAATGCTAACGCGCATTTACTTCTGTTGCATTTAACAAGATGGGATACCATTCAGGTACTGTAATAGGTTCAGCATCATTGCACCGGGAAACAATCCTAACAGCGTTACTTCTTCTCCTGTGTAATACTCCGTGGACACCCGGGACAATCGCTGTCCTGCGATGGAAAAATTCGCAAACATTGTAGATTCATTCCGCTGTGAAACCCTTCAATTTCTCACCCCGTTGCACTGGCTCGTAGCAGGTCTACGAGTGCGTGGCCTTTAATGAACTCAAACGTGTAAGCCTGGCTCAGACCACGCCAGCCCTTTAGCTCATTTACACCAATCTGAGTCCAAAAGATTTTCCCCAAATAAACAGGACGATGGTTTTCTTTGGCGTCTGTTTATATTTTGGAAGCGGGTGGAATCGGGACCACTGCGCCGGTGGTGTTGGGATTAACACTTTTAGTTCCATGCCTTCGCTTGAAAATTTCAGTATTTAGTTAGGAAGACAGGAAAGGGGCATTAGGAAGGGGGGAGGGGAGGGGGGGGAGGCAAAGACTGTTGTTGAAAAAGAAAGACACATGTGAGGTTTAAGCCGCGCTGAAGCCTTCACAGTAACCGCTGGTAAAACGGCCACTCACGCACATGAACGAGGGGAAAGGGGCATTCGCCTTTGAATGAACGCAAGCCAGTTTGTGGAAGCATATGTGGAATTTCCATCATTAATAAAAAGGGAGGCGAATTGGTTGGAGCGCTGATTAATTATTAATATTTGGGGCGATTACACGGAAGTGGCTCAGAATCGCTTGAACGGCACAATCAGACCCACCTAACCACGCCAGCAATTAAGTGGACAAAATTGTTCTTCCAACACGCGGAATTGCCACTGGGAGGTTTCTGAAGGCCCTATAAATTTACATCTGCGCCCTTAAGTGAAAATTAATCGCGAACATTAGCTGTTAATTGAGCTATTTCAACCAGCAAGTGAAGAATGGTCTCTTTAAAAAAAAGTTATCCATTAAACATTCTTGTAAGGGCTGGGTTATTGGCCAACCGCTGCTGGCTACATTACGGTGGAATTTCCAATTTTTTGCATTCCAAGCCGTTATCTCGCTGATCAAGGGTATTTGGTGTCTTCGCGCACCCTGTCCGAGGCCCAATCACTGGGACATGTTGCCTCCCCCATACTTCCAACTCACAGAACATTAGCACCACCATCAGTCACTCTGTAGTGCTTCGTAACGACAAAAAAAGAAACGCGGCGTTCAAAAAGTGAAAATCCCAGCTAATTTAACTACGACAGGTGTCGGAATATCACAAACCTCAAGTAGGGTTACGGTAGCCGTTGGCTGGAATATATTTGACAGTCTCATATGATCCATATGATAGCAGGTCTATCACTACTATCCCCTGGAAGTGACAATATATGGTGATACCAGCAAATTACTGCGGGATGCTGGAATCTGCAACCAAACCAGGAAATGCTGGAAAATCTCAGCAGGCCTGACAGCATCTGTGGAGAGAGAAGAACCAACCTTTTGAGTCTGGATGACCCTTCATCAGAGCTGAGGACAATAGAAAATAGGGTGATATATTATAATTATATGTGGGTGACATGGTGGCACAGTGGTTAGCACTACTGCCTCACAGCGCCAGGGACCCCGACTTGCGTCACTGTGTGGAGTTTGCACATTCTCCCCGTGTCTGTGTGTGTTTCCTCTGGGTGCTCCAGTTTCCTTCCACAGTCCGAAAGATGTGCAGGTTAGGTGCATTCACCCGAACAGGCATCGGTGTGTGACGACTAGGGGATTTTCACAGTGACTTCATTGCAGTGTCAATGTAAGCCTACTTCAGACACTAATAAATAACCTTTTAAAAAAACCTTTATATTTGTAAAAGATGTTCAGCTCTGAGGAAGGGTCCTCCAGACTCAAAACATTAGCTCTATTCTCTCTCCATGGATGCTGTAAGTCTTGCTGAAATTTTCCAGCATTTTCTGTTTTATTTGATATTTATACTGTTGGGGGGGATTGACAAAGATGTCATCGACAAAATGACAAAGGGAATGTAAATGGTGGTGAGCATGGCTAAGAAGGGTGCTAATAACGGCCCATTAAGAGATCAAAAAGTGTCAATGCCCGATAGGTAGTGACAGGTATTACAAAGTTAAAAGCAAATGACTGTGGATATTGGAATCTGAAACCAAATCAGAAAATGCTGGAAAATCTCATCAGGCCTGACGGCATCTGTGGAGAGAGAACAGAACCAACATTCTGAGTCTGGATGACCCTTTGAAGCATTAACTTTGTTTTTTTCTCCACTGATGCTGTCAGACCTGCTGATTTTCCAGCATTCTCTCTTGTTGCAAAGTAATTGTGCATGCATTTCTCAAAGGATAAAATTGGGCTATGGGTATTTATTGCCCGTCCCTAGTTTCCCTTGAGAAGTTGGTGATGGGCTTTCTTCCTGAATCGTTGCAGTCGGTGGGGCTCTTCAGACAGCGAACTCCAGGATCTTGATTGAACTAATTGATCCAAAGTTAAAAGCAGCACACAGACTGCAAATTATGTTTGGAGGACTGACTTTTGGGCTTATTGCTTTGTTTACTTGCTAATTTTCTCTTCAGCCTGAAATGTTATGTTCTACATTTCCAATTGCACTGAGTTAAATGCAAAGAGTTTAGTTTATTTACTTCCAGTTGATGCTTTTTAATACATTTAATGCATTTGGGAGGCACATAATATGAACGTGACTGGCAGTGCATGCAGATGTTTCATCTCAAATAGGTGGGAGTTCAGCTATTTGAAGTCCAATAGTGCTGTTAGGAAGCGAATCCCATGATTCTCACCTGATGACAGTAAAGGAACTGCAATGTAGTTCCAAGTCAGGATGGTGTGTGACTTGGAGGGGAATTGCAGATACAGAATCAATCCCTGATTTCTTCCATTTATTTCTGGAATTATTTACACCAGCACAAATTGGGACCACTTGGGACACACATTAACCCGAGTTGATTAAAGAATTATGCAAAATTAAATCCTTAAATCTTCATTATCCAACTATTTCAGAAGCATTTTCATCTCTTTCTGTGACTTTGGTTGTATGCAAGTTGCTTTCAGGAAGTGTTCTATTTATCCAGATCTATCATTTTCAGAGTTGGCAGCACATTGTGAGTATGAAGAAAAGCCTCTTGAGCTCTGAATGAGTCTAATGCCTGAAACTATCCAAGATTTGGTGTGAGCCTTCCCCACTTCTAACATGTATATTGCTTGCTAGAATTTGTGGGAAAGCGTAGAACTGAAACTATGTACACCCTATGGTCACCCTATTATAGGAAGGATATCATTAAACTAGAAAGAATGCAGAAAAGATTTACTAGGATGCTACTGGGACTTGATGGTTTGAGTTATAAGGAGAGGCTGGAAAAACTGGGACTTTTTTCTCTGGAACGTAGGAGACTTAGGGGTGATCTTATAGAGGTCTATAAAATAATGAGGGGCTAGATAGTCAACATCTTTTCCCAAAGGTAGGGGAATCTAAAACTAGAGGGCATAGGTTTAAGGTGAGGGGAGAGATACAAAAGGGTCCAGAGGAGCAATTTTTTCAGAGGGTGGTGAGTGTCTGGAACAAGCTGGCAGAGGTGGTAGTAGTAGAGGCGGGTAGAATTTTGTCTTTTAAAAAGCGTTTAGACAGTTACATGAGTAAGATGGCTATCGAGGGATATGGACCAAACGCGGGCAATTGGGACTAGCTTAATCGTTAAAAAAAAGGGCAACATGGACATGTTGGGCCGAAGGGCCTGTTTCCATGCTGTAAACCTCTATGACTCTATGAATATAAAGTTTTTAAAGTTTATTTATTAGTCACAAGTAAGGCTTACATTAACACTGCAATGAAGTTACTGTGAAATTCCCCTAGTTGCCACACTCCAACGCCTGTTCAGGTCAATGCACCTAACCATCGGTAAATTCATTGGATACGTAGTTCATTGATTTGGATTTACTG
The DNA here is from genome assembly GCF_964213995.1 of Mustelus asterias. Taxonomy (NCBI): domain Eukaryota; kingdom Metazoa; phylum Chordata; class Chondrichthyes; order Carcharhiniformes; family Triakidae; genus Mustelus; species Mustelus asterias. Next base: position 117,826,860 of record NC_135809.1, read on the forward strand.
GGTTAGTAAGTCAAGAAGGTGGCTTATCAACCCCTTCTCAAGGGCAACAAATGCCCAGTGATAGCCACATCCTATGAAAGAATATAAAAATACTTATTATTAAGCTTGAATTTCAGATAACATTAGATTGGTTCTTAAACATCCATTATAAGATGTATATTTGGAAAATGGGAATTGCTAGATGCAATAGATGGAAAAAAAGACCAAGGTCCATCTAATTCACCATCTACCATTCGACTATTATGATGATAATGGAGCTGTCGACTAATTATAGCAATCAATCTCGTTCAATTAGTCAACAACTGGTACAGGACTTAGAAATTGTGTTTAGTTTGTTTCTAAGTGTGGATTTGAAATAGCACGGTGTTAAAAAAGACAGTATCACTGTTACAGTGAAAGCTGTTTTTAAGGCCTCCTTTCAAGGATATTGTGAGCTATACATAATCTTCCTGTTAGGATGGATTACACAAATTAAGTCTCCTCTACACTAAACCAAGTAAAGCCAGTGAAGCACACAACCAGTGGCTGGACTATCTAGCAGTAAGTTTTGGAATATTGGTTGTAAACTTTGGAGCTTTCATTAACTAGTCCTTGTTCTTCCATTTAGCTTATTTCCTAGTGTTCTAGCTTTCCAGGCTTCTTCACATTTGATGTGATGGCAGGTGAGAGGTGAAAAGCACAACTGACACCAACCAAGTTTCCGCTGCAAGTTGAAAATCTCACTCTAAGGGCTGGGGGGGGAAGCTCGGCACGCACATCTCTGATATGGTGAGAAACCTACCATCCTTACTAAGTACTTCCTATATGTGACCTCTGTCCCACACTAAATTGCTCTCTGACTAGCCCTCTAAAGTGGCCCAATGAGCCACTTACTTGTACTAAACCACTACAAAGGATAACAAGCTGCAGTGTGTGAAGGAGAATGTCTTCGGTTTTGATGCTCCAGCCATTAAGAGGAATAGTTGGGTCTTTTGCTTCTTGTCAATTTTGCATGTTCTTACATTAACAATCTTTTTAGTTTTGAACAAGTGTCTATCTTTTCTTACTAAAATGCCCAATCAATTAACTATCACCTATTGCCTGTTAAGTTTTGGTTGAGCTAAGCAGCATTAGATGGTAAATGTACCTTCAGGTTTGAAATACTTTATAGAGACTAACTTAGAAACAAACAAAGAGGTTGATTTGCCATTAGCTTGGCTAGATATCACAGCTTCCACATGAATGCACAGGAATTAGTTTTGCAGTGGCTTCATTGACATGAAAATCCATTAAGTGCTTATGGGATGGTGAAAGGAAACCTGCAAATCTATTTCAAATATATTTAAATATACAACTTTCCAACAAATCAGGGAAAACTTGATGTCAAATCTTTTCTTCCACAGGGTTGACTTAATGAAAATTCACTATGCAAAATTTATCCTTTGATACTGCAGAAGACTACCAGAATGTCATCTTATTTTTCTGCAGTGAGTTCTTTGATAACCGGTGAGACCTATTTTTGCTGGGAATGGGCTGGGGACCACTGAACAGTAGACCAGGATACAACAGGTTGGGGATGTTGACTTGATGCAATGTAACGGGCCTCATAGTAATAGGTGGGTTTTTTTGCCATGCACTCTGGAGAAAATCTATAGTTGCATAAGATATGCCCAAGTATGATACCTGGAAAGACTACATATCTAGCTCAAAATGGACAGCATTTCTGTCAGTGCACCATCTTTCAAATTGAGTCAGGTTGAGTCTCTCCACTGCGTGTTACACAATGTAAGAACTGGTTACTTTATCTGCTTGTCACAGAAATGGAGTAATTTCATGTGCCAACATTTACATGTAAGGACTTTCAATACAGAAAAATAAAACTTCCAGTTTCATCCATGGCAGATATTTGGAGAGCATAATACCTGCTGTTATCATGAATAGAGTTTTGCATCAGTCCTCATAATCTAGTTACAGTTAAATATCTGTATTGCACAGCAAACTGGTCTTGTGTGTTGGAATCTTGGTATGGTACAAGGTGGAGTGCAGGGGTGTGCTTTGCAATTGGCCAAACACCACATGGTGAGGAAGTCTGAGCTGCCTTTCATGCATCTATGATCATCTGGTCTAATTGCAATATTAACAGGCTTCTACTGTTTGGAAGTGGGACTTCCTCCCCCTACACCAGAGTTCAGTTGCAGATCAACCATGATCTTGTTGCACAGGAGAACAGTGTTGAGGGGTGAAATAACCACATTCCTGTTCCTGTGTCCATTGGATTAGTCATAGAAAGTTGAAGGAGAGAAAGCCCCTTGATAAAAATGAAAATCTCACACTGAAGAAAGGACGCACAATCCCAGTGTCAAATAATAGTGTTCTTCAAAGCAGATGTAAAATTACATATAATATACAGAAACAGGCCATTGGTCCCAACCAGGTCTTGCTGGCAATTTTGCTTCACGTGAGCTTCCCCCCATCCTTCCTCATCTAACTCTTTCAGCAAAACCCTCTTTTCCCATCTCCCTCATATGCCTATCTAGCTTCTCCTTAAATGCATCTGATATTATTCAATTCAGTTGCTCTGTGATAGTGAGTTCCAAATGTTCACCATTCTTTAGGGTAAAGAATTTTCTTCTGAATCCCCTATTTGATATCCTGGTGATTATTGTACAGCGATAGCCTCTAGTTTTGCTCACAAGCGGAAATACCCTCTCTGTGTCTATCCCATTAAAGCCTTTTAAAGATTGTTATTAGGCCATTCGTTAGCCTTCAATCAAGGGAAAAGAGATCCAGCCTGTTTATCCTTTCCTAATTGGTTTAGCGTCGCAATTCTGATGTCATCCTATCAAATGCAGGCACGGTGGCACAGTGGTTATCACTGTAGCCTCACAGCGCCAGGGACCCAGGTTCAATTCCAGCCTCAGATGACTGTCTCTGCGGAGTTTGAATGTTCTTCCCGTGTCTGCGTGTGTTTCCTCCAGGTGCTCCGGATTCCTCCCACAGACCAAAAGGTGCATTGGCCATGCTAAATTCTCCCTCAAAGTGTACCTGAACAGGCGCCGGAGTGTGGCGACTAGGGGATTTTCACAGTAACATCATTTCATTGTTAATGTATGCCTACTTGTTACACTAATAAATTAACTTTAAAAACATATCTGTTTTCCACCCCCTTCTGCGTTTCTACATCCTTGTTTGGAAAGCAGAACTGCTCACAGGATTCCAAGTGTGGCATAATCAAGCCTTGATGCAAGCTTAGCATAATTTCTCTCTTTTTCAATCCTATCTCTTTAGAAATTATCTCCAGTGCTGTGCTTGCTTTATGTTATTAACCTATGTGGCTGCTTTTAGTGATTTGTGTGTTTGTACTCCCAGATGCCTTTGCTTTAGATTAGTGTTTCCCAAATAATATGTGACTTCCTTACCTTTCTTCCCAAAATGCAAAACCCCATAACACACATCATATCACACAATCCCCATATCACACAACATTCCTCTCTCCAATGCTAACATTTACAGATCAAAAACACTTATTATACGTGGCAAATACTGAAAATCTCATGGGAGGGTCCATCTATCTTGAGCTTATTTCAGCTCCCTCATTTTATGCATTTTCATCTAAATCTTTATCTCCCTTTCCATGTGCACTACTATTTGAAAAAATAGCAAAGAATTTTCTAGAACTCCTAGAAAAGGTGCATTTCTCAACCAATACCAGCTATAAAAAAATATAGCGGACTAATCACTACCCGTGGGATCTTGCTGTGCACAAAATAGCTGCTGAATATCCAGCCAGTGCAATTGAAAGTAATTAATTGAGTGCGAAGGATTTTGAAATGTTTCTGTGAGAGATAAGGCACAAAGTGACAAGCAGCTGCGCATATACTAAGTCCCCTCTAAAGATATACTTCTTTCCCCCTGCAAGTACCCAATGTTGCTAACTGACTGCACATTCTCTATTATACAAAATGAGAGAATACCAAGGAAGCGACTACAGTCAATACAACGCGACCAGTTCCGAGGTCTTCCATTAATCATTCCAGCTTTTAATGTAGCCGTTCCCAGTATAATTTGTAACCACTGGATTGCAATTACTGCTTTGTAACTTGCTGTTCAATACAGGTATTTGTCTTCCTGCATGTTGTGGTTATTATGCCTTGTTAGATACATTACTCTCAGCCGCAGAAAAACACAAGTACAATTGCCCAGAAAAAAAAAATGATCAGAGACATTTTCAGTCAAGTTGTGCCTTTTAGAGGGATTAAACAGAATTGTAACAATCTTACATTTTAGAAAAATAGCCTAAACTTTGAACAGCATCTCTTTCCCCTATTGTGATAGACTCAAGAGCACCATGACGACCTAACATCTCAGAAAGTAGCTAGACATGTATGTCAAGTCAGTTGATGGTGGCAAAGTAACTTCAAACCTTGAAGCTATGTTGCAATTTTCAGACTTTCACTGTATATTGCTGGAAGATCTGTCAGTTTAGAAATGCCATGTCTTTTATCTTTCCATTTATCGGCAATGTGCCAATAATCAGACTTGGCTAGGTATCACCACTTTTAATAGGTGCATATAGAAATCTAAAATGATCCATATTCAATGATGTTATAATTTTGAGAACATTCAAAGGGTGCAGACATGCTACTAATTGCAACAATTCACAGTTATAATTGCTATTTCTCTGATATGGTGCCAAGGATGTAATAATTTTGTTTGGCTGTTACTACCCACTACCATCAAACATTGCAGTGTATAATTTGATAGTGTCTAAGCTGCTTCATATGTCTGCCCTGATGCATCATGTTATATGGACATTTCAGAGCACCAGTGCAGAATTTGTGAAACATTTCTTTAAGCAAAATCTTTTGCATATCGTGTTATAGAGGCATAGGGCCCGATTTTACCATTGAGTCGCGCGAAAATGTGTTAAAGTCAGGTGTGAGGCCATTAACGCGATCCGCACCCGCATCCGCGCAGATTGCCACTTTACCGGAACCCGGGAATGGCGGCGATTCGATTTGCGCCCAAAACTGGCGCAACGATGATTTAAATGCATTTGCATGCATTTAAATTGAATTAATGAACTGCTCGCCCAACTTTATCAGCTTTTCCCCCTTTACCACCACGTTTGCCAATCTGGAACCGCGCCGTAATGGATCTGCTGAATAAAAGTCTGAATCGGGCGCTCCAGCTGCTGAAGAGCGCGTTCAGAGCTTCCAACAGCTCCTTGACTCAGATCAGTGGTGGGGGGGAGGAGGGAGGCGGGTCAGATCATTGTCTGGTTGGGGGGGGGAGGAGGAGGAGGAGGCGAGTTAGATGTATCTCTGGCGGGGAGGGGGGGGGAGAGGGCCAATCATTGTCTGGTGGTAGGGGGGAAGGCTGATCATTGTCTGGTGGTGGGGGGAGGGCTGATCGTTGTCTGGTGGGGAGGGAGGAGGAGGCGGGTCAGATGTTCCTCTGGAGGGGAGAGGGAGTGAGGCCAGACCATTCTCTGGGGGGGGGGGGGGGGCGGGGGCGGGGGGGGGGAGGTGGCGGAGTGAGGCCAGTTCATTTTCGGGGGGGAGGGAGTGAGGCCAGACCATTCTCTTGGGGGGGGGGGGCGGGGGAGTGGGGCCAGATCGTTGTCTGGTGGGGGGGAGGAGGGAGGCGGGTAAGATGTATCTTGGGGGGGTGAGGGGGGGGGGGGAGGCCCGATTGCTCACTGGTGGGGGGGGGGGCAGATGGATCTCTGGTGGGGGGGCAGATGCATCTCTGGTGGGGGGGTAGATGGATCTCTGGTGGGGGGGCAGGGGAGTCCGCTGCCACTCTGCGGGTGATTGGTGGGGAGAGGAGGGGGCAGGGGTGGCGATCAGTCTGGATAGTGGGGGGGTGGATAAGGGGGACAGTGATGTGCGTGGGTAGTGGGGGGTGGATAAGGGGGACAGCGATGTGTGTGGGTAGTGGGGGGTGGATAAGGGAGATGGTGATCTGTGTGTGCACCCTCGCTCCCGCTTTTCGTTCCCGGGCCGCTTTCTCCGCTTTCTGCGGCCCGGGGGCGATCTGACAGGGGGGGGGCTTTTTCAAATTTTTTTCTAACTGTACATGCGCAGTTCAGAGCTCCGATCGTTCCAGCTTTGCTAAGCCTCGCCCACAGCGCGAATGGGACTGGAGATGTTTTTTTCAGGCTGAGTGCGTATGGGGGCGCCCGAAAGCAGATTTCTAAGTCGGATCTGCATTACGCCCACATTCAGCACTTAGAATGAAAATGGTAAAATCAGTCCCATAGAGTCATTTCGTCATACAGTACAGAAAAGGTCCTTTGGCCCATCGAATCTGCACTGACAAAACTAAACTACCCCTACACTAATCCCACTTTCCAGCACTTGACCCATAGCTTTGAATGTTACAACATTTCAAGTGCTCATCCATGTCCTTTTTAAAGGTTGTGAGGTTTCCTGCCTCTACTATCCTCCTGGGCAGTGCACTCCAGACTCCCACCATCCTCTGGGTGAAAATGCTTTTTCTCAAATCTCCACTAAACCATCTGCCCACACTTTAGGGAACAGCTGCTTCTGATCCATCCTGACCATGTCCTTCATAATCTTAAACACCACAATCTGGTCCCCCCTCACTCTTCTCTGCTCTAAAGAAAACAACTTGAGCCTATACAGCCTCTCTTCATAACTGAAGTGCTCCATCCCAGACAACATCCTGGTGAATATCCTCTGTACCCTCTCCAATGCAATCCCCTTCTTATAGTGAGCCGACCAGAACTGCACACAGCACTCCAGTTGTGGCCTAACCAAAGTTTTGTACAACTCCAACATAATCTCCTTGCTCTTATAATCTATGCCACAACTATTAAATGCATATGCTCTCTTAACTACCCCATTAACCGGTCCTGAAGCCTTCAGGGATTTGTGGGCAAACACCCCAGGATCCCTCTATTCCTCTGAGCTTCCTTGCATCCTGCCATCCATTGAGTACTCCCTTGTCTTGTTACTCCTTCCAAAGTGCATCACCTCACACTTTTTAGGGTTAAATTCAATCTGCCACTGATCTACCAATCTGACTAAACCATCTATATTTTCCAGCAGCCTAATACCTTCTTCCTCACTCTTAACCACCCTCCAATCTTCATGTTATCTGCAAAATTATTTATCATTCCACCCCCACCACATTATCATTTATATTGTTTATATATATCACTATTTCTATCTATCACAATAAGGGAGCTAGCACTGATTCCCGTGGTACGCCACTGTACACCGGTCTCCAGTCACTCAAAAAAACCCTCTGTTTCCTACCACTAAGCCAGTTTTGAATCCAACTTGCCAAGTTACCCCAGATCCCATGTGCTTTTACCTTCTTTATCAGTCTCCCATGTGGGATCTTGGCAAAGGTTTCGTTGTTTCTCATTTCGCTATAAACATTAATACAAGAAACAATTAGACCTGCAAAACTTGCCTTGCATCAAGACTTACATTTTTAAACAATATAAAGGAAGAAATGAAAGAATATACATTTATATTGAGTCATTCAGGACATCCTGGAGCACTTTATAGCTAATGAAGCATAGTTACTGCTGTAATCTAGGAATGTGGAAGCCAATTTGCAAGTAAGTTCCCAAAAGCAGTAAAGAGGGAATGACCAGGTCACCTTTTTCTTTAGTGATGTTAGTTAAGAGTTAAATATTGGGCAGGTACTGGTAAGACTGCTCCTCTTTGAAATAGTGACGTGGAATATTTATGTCTACCTGAGAAGGCTTAATGTCTCATCTGAAAGACTCTATGGCCAGAATTTTGCTGGCACGCCTGCCCCGATTTTGGGGGCGGGCGAGGCTCGGAGAACGCCATTCTCCGTTGGCCTTGGGCAGGATTGTACGAACCTCGGGCAGACGTGCCAGTAAAATTCTGCCCTATGGGCGGGATTTTCTGGCTGTGACCTCCCCAAAACTGGAAAATCCCACCCATTGTCGCAACCCTTTGCATGGTCCGCCCCCCGCCCACTATGATTCCTGTGGTGGGCGGGACAGGAAAACTCTCCCCTTTGGTTTAGCAGGATGTTAAAGATAGCATGGCATTATGAGAATAATGGTGAGGATATCACCAGCTATACTATATCAACCTTATATTGGCAGAGATACCATAAATTGTTTCAATCATGTAACCTAATAAGGAGCAAAATGTTTCCTTCCTTTTGGCATGAAAAAATATGCTTCTAAAAAGACATTTTTTCCAGTTTAAAACAGTGTTGCCGAGGAATCAAAAAGCCTAAATCTAACTTTTTGAATGTGATATAATCATCCAATTAAATGTAATTATACTACATCACTTTGTTATACACATGAATATGATGATTCTGAAATCATAAATATTCAATATCATCTTAATTTAGGTGCATATATGTTTAAAACATTCCGAATCATGACAAGATTAAAATTGAATGTTTCCATTATTAAAGAACCAGTGACTAGCTTCTGGTTCAGTTCACATAATATTTATACAGATTCTAATGATCACACAGCATAACAGGCATGTGCTTTCTTAAATGCCAGAATAGGTTGAGAGTTCATTATCGTTATAACAGGCATGAGGCTTCCTATTTACAGAAACTGGTCCAGACATTCACCATTGATGAAAGTATTCAATGTGAAACATGTCCTGCTTGATGGGGCAGAGTTCTGCGTCACTTTAGGGGCACCAGGAAAGTAGTGTTTGCTTATCTACCAGGGAGCTTCATGTCATTGTCATTAAACCTTTTACTGAGTGAATCAAACTGATTAACAAAGGTATGATAGGTGATTGTTCTGTCTCTATACAAAAATTAAAATCATAAATAATATAACCATTATCATGTATAATAGACTTTACTCTATTGCATGCAACATGGTAGTAATGGGAGCAGCAATGTGGCACAGTTGTTAGCACCGCTGCCTCACAGTGCCAGGGATCCGCGTTCGATTCCTGGTTTGAGTCACTGTTTGTGCGGAGTCTGCACATTCTTTCCATGTCTGCATGACTTTCCTCCCACAGTCCAAAGGCGTGCTGGTTAGGTACATTAGCCAAGCAAACTTCTTTCCCAGCGTATCTGAACAGGTGCCAGACTGTGGTGACTAGGGGATTTTCACAGTAGCTTCAATGCAGTGTTAATGTAAGCCTACTTGTGACATCAATAAACAAACTTTAACATACATGGACCCTAACTGTAACGTGTGTGCTGCTGTGGCACAGAAATAATTTCCACGCAAAATGTTAGCTGCTGTCTACTCAACGTATAAATGAGCTCTGAAGTACTTAATTCTCCACACTTAAATCTTTGCCCAGGACAGTAGCAAGGCAAGCAGGGCAGCAAGAGCCAGAAATCCAAAATAATATGAGCTAAAACATTACAGGCTATTGACCATTATTTGCCTGTGTGTGGAATCCATAGGAAGATTTTAACCCTAAGCCTAAGTCATGAGTGTGATGGAGTACTCTCTCCTTGTCAGGATGAGTGAGGATGGGGCGGCACGTAATGACTTGTAATGACTTGTGAGGATGGGGCGGCATGGTAGCACAGTGGTTAGCACTGCTGCTTCACAGCTCCAGGGACCTGAGTTCGATTCCCGGCTTGGGTCACTGTGTTCTGTGCCACAGCAGCACACACGTTACAGTTGGGGTCCATGTATATTAAAGTTTGTTTATTGATGTCACAAGTAGGCTTACATTAACACTCAATCCATAGGATACAGCTCAGTAAAATAATCAAAGCATAACTGCATTTATGGGGAACTGAGGAAAAAAGGATAGGGGAGATATGTTGATTAAATGAGATGAAGTAAATAGGGTGAGAGGAAACTGATACAGAGAATAAGGATGGCATTGGTGAATATCTGAGTTATATTCACTGGCGTTTAGAAGCGTGAGAGGGGATCTCATAGAAACTTATAAAATTCTAACAGGGTTAGACAGGGTAGATTCAGAAAGAATGTTCCCAATGCGGGGGAGGGGGGGTGGGGAATCCACAACTAGGGGTCATAGTTTGAGAATAAGGGGTAAACATTTTAGAACTGAGGTGAGGAGAAATTTCTTCACCCAGAGGGTGGTGAATGTGTGGAATTCACTACCACAGAAAATAGTTGAGGCCAAAATGTTGTCTGATTTCAAGAGGGAATTAGATATAGCTCCTGGGGTGAGAGGAATCAAGGGACATGGGGGAGGGGGTGGGGTGGATGGGGGATCAGGATATTGAATTCGATGATCAGCCATGATCAAAATGAATGGTGGAGCAGGCTCGAAGGGCCAAACGGCCTACTCCTGCTTCTAGTTTCTCTGTTTCTATATAAACTCTATATAATCCTATGCAAAATAGAATCAAACCATGCAGATGAATAAATAAACAGATTAAAGCACAAATAGATAGAAACAAGAAGTAGAATATGGGAGAAATTGTGAAAGATGCATTGTTTGCCAAGAAAGAAATAGCTGGTTTGACTTCTTGTTCTACAGTCCATGTAATCATTCAATAAGTAATTCAGTCAAACAGAGACAACATAAAGCATTTGACACCATTTTAGCTGAAGTCATTTTCTGTAATATTCTTTATCCAGCTGAAATTTGGCAGACAATTTGCTACATTTACAAGGCAACAAAAAGTGCTTATTGTGATATATTTTATGTTTGGACACAGTTTTGTATTTAAATTTATTCCTTGAATTGGAAGTTAATTAGAATTTGGAATAAATGGACTGCATCATGCACAGTGAACATTTCTGCACTGGTTTCACATTACTTTTTATTTGTTCATTCATGGGATGTGGGCATCACTGGCTAGGCCAACATTTATCGCCCATCCCTAATTGCTCATGAGAACCTGGTGATGACCTGCCTTACACCACTGCAGTCCATGTGTTGTTGATACACTCACAGTTCCGTTAGGGAGGGAGTTCCAGGACTTTGTCCCAGCAACAGTTAATGTATTTCCAAGTCGGGATGGTGAGAGGCTTGGAGGATAATTTGCAGATGGTGTTGTTCCCATGCATCTGCTGCCCTTGTCCTTTCAGGTGATGGATGTCGCAGGTTCGGAAAATGCTGTCGAAGGAGCCTTGGTGAATTGCTGCAGTGCATCTTGTAGATGGTACACACTGCTGCCACTGTATGTCAGTGGCGGAGGGAGTGAATGTATAGTGTCAAACTTCTTGAGTGTTCATGGAGCTGCACTCATAGAAGAAATCATAGAAACCCTACGGTGCAGAAGGAGGCCATTCAACCCATCGAGTCTGCACCGACCACAATCCCACCCAGGCCCTACCCCCACATATTTACCCGCTAATCCCTCTAACCTACACATCTCAGGACTCTAAGGGGCAATTTTTAACCTGACCAATCAACCTAACCCGCACATCTTTGGATTGTGGGAGGAAACCGGAGCACCCAGAGGAAACCCACGCAGACACAAGGAGAATGTGCAAACTCCACACAGACAGTGACCCAAGCCGGGAATCGAACCCAGGTCCCTGGAGCTGTGAAGCAGCAGTGCTAACCACTGTGCTACCATGCCGCCCCACCCTCACAAGTCATTACAAGTCATTACGTGCCGCCCCATCCTCACTCATCCTGACAAGGAGAGAGTACTCCATCACACTCATGACTTAGGCCTCATAGATGGTAGACAGTCTTTGGGGAGTCAGGAGGTGAGATATGAGATACTCGCTGCAGAATTCCAAGTCTCTGACCTGCTCTTGAAGCCACAGTATTTATATGGCTAGTCCATTTCAGTTTCTGGTTAATGGTAACCCGGAGGTTGTTGATAGTGGGGGATTCAGTGATGGTGATGCCATTAAATATCAAGGGGTGATGGTTAGATTCTCTCTTTTTGGAGATGGTCATTGCCTGGCACTTGCCACTTATCAGCCCAAGTCGGATATTGTCCAGGTTTATGGCATTTACAAACAGACTGTTTCAGCATCTGAGGAGTCACAAATCATGCTGAACATTATGCAGTCAGGGAACATCCCCACTTCTGACTTTATGATGGAGGGAAGGTAATTGATGAATCAGCTGAAGATGATTGGGCCTGGGGCACTTTGCACACCGCCATAAACACAAAATATCGTGGATGCTGGAATCTGAAACAAAAACAGAAAAATGCTGGAAAATCTCAGCAGGTCTGACAGCCACTGTGGAGAGAGAATCAAGCCAACATTTCGAGTCTAGATGACCCTTGGTCAGAGTTGAGAGGAAAGAGAGTCAGCAGAGATTTATACTATGAGGGCAGGGAGGGGTGGTGGAATTGGCACTTTGCTCCCTGCCTTGAATCCAAACTGTTCAACAGATTGAAAAGAAACTTATTTTGTAAAGGAGGATTTTTACATCATTTCGGTTGAGTTTGAGTAGAAATCCAAAAATATCTCTTTATTTTGATCATTGAGCTTTTGTAGGATCATCCAAACCAGATATAAAGAAACACAAACAGAAGGAAGCCTATAGTAGGGCTAACTCTCCAACTGGCGCAATCAATTCCAATAGCTCTTCTCTGCTTCCTTTTCCATATATGTTTCATATTCTTTGCCTCAATGACCATGTGCTCAGTAACTCCCTGTACAAGCACATGCTCAAACTTTCTCCTTTCTTGTCATGACAATCCTGAGTTCCCGCCTTTATTAACGAGTCTTCAACTAACAGACACAAATCTTCCCTTCTCAAAGCATTTCATTATTTGGACGCTTGATTTACCCTTTACTGTCTCTATTCTGTTAAGAATCCTACCATTTGGGATACATTTCCTTTCATGGTTCATTTTCCTGAAATGTACCAGTTTTCATTTTTCTGGACTGAACTGCATCTGCCATCCATCAGCCCGCCCTATTAAACTCTGCCCAATAGCAATCTCTGTCTTTCTTTCTCGTTATTTTTCATCCTTTCTCATTTGTTACCATCATCCAGCTTTAATATCGTATTGTTCCTCTTAAGTATCTATGAACAGAAAACAAAGCAAGGACCTATGGGCCACACTCTAACAAACATATTGCCAATCCAAAGCCATTCTTATATCCCTGTTCTCTGCTTTCTGTTCCCTTGTAAGAAGTCTCACAACATCAGGTTAAAGTCCAACAGGTTTATTTGGAATCACGAGCTTTCAGAGCACTGCTCCTTCATCAGGTAAGTAAGTTCATAAACATGGCATATATAGGCAAAGAAACAATTGCAAGATAATTACAGATTGGAATTATCTTAGTTATGTCTTGCTTCCTGCAGTCCTTTGCCTTTTATAATACGAGCTTAAATTTATATGGGATATTATTGAATGGCTTCCGTAAATTCCTATAATATACTGTCTCCCCTTTCATTTTGCCCACATGTTCTATAACTGCCTTGAAAAATCTAATTAGTCATGTGTGACCTGGCTGATCAAATTGTTGCCAATTATCCACGATTAGCCTTTAACTTGCTAAATGCTAACTGATTTCATCCAGTATTTTTAATTCTAAAATTTACACATGCCCCTACCTTAGAATTTCCTACCTTATCCTTTGCCCCTTTCTCAAAACAGTGATGTGATACTTGCCACCTCCCAGGCTTCTGAAACAACTCACATTTGGAAACATTGGTTATCCCCTCTCTTAAGTCTCCCACAATCTCCTTCCATATTCTGGAATGGACACTATCTGTGCCCAGTGCCCATTTTATTTTCAGTCCCATGAACTATTTTCATACCTTGGTAGGTACACTCGCTGACCCACTTTCAATGTCCTCCGTAAAACAAAAAGGGGCAGAATACTTATTCTGGATTTCTGCTATCCCATTCTGCTCAAATGCACAACATTCGTTTGTCCCTAAGTGTTCTACTCTTTGATCATCCTTTCCCTCCCTCAGTGCTTATAATGTCCTTCTTATTTTTCTTCATGCTGTGCATGTGGTCTTTTTACGTCCTTAGCCTTAACCTTAATCTGGTTGTTTTCTTCTTATTTTACACTTTTATATTTATCATTGTTTTCTTGTTTTTAACTCCCTTCATTTATATCACTTTTAAAGTCTATTTTTTGCTGGAATCTCTTTGGCACATGCCCTTTACTCAAAATCATAATGTTATCCACCTGTGCCTTTGCTACCTCATATTTGAATATATTTGCTGATCTGTGTTTAATCTGCTATTTTTCCAATCAATTAATCTGTGTCAGATCCCTGTTCAGTCCATGGAAATTAACTCATTTCCAGTCCAGCACCCTGACTGCGAACTCCTTCTCTGTTAACTATTTTCAATGTGAAACTAATGAGGTTATTGTCACTCTTTCCCAAGTGTTCTTTCACCTTCAGGTCACTCAGTTGTCTGACTCTGTAAGCCCAGTGGCACGCTGTTTCACCCCTACTTTGGGCATTGAAAATACCTGTAAACGAAACAGCCCTGGAATGAAGTCTGAGAAACCCGCCTCGGCATCCATCCCTGTTACAATATGTTGACTGCTTAAAAATGTTTGTTAAAAAAATAATCTTTCTGTCTGGTTGTAAACTGTAAATTTGGTTAACAGGGAGGGGATATTTGCCCCTTGGGTGGGGGAAGGGAGAGAAAACTGAGGAATTTATACTATTAAAATAAATACAAGTTGTGACAGCAGCAAAGGAATGGGAAGGGAAGGGTTAATACAGATGGTCCTCAGTGGTTACTAGGCAACCCCGACTAGAGGGAGCTGCAGAGTTATTTTCTAGTCATTGAACAGGTTCATACTGAATTCAGTCGATATTAAGATGCTCTAGAAAGCTTTGTCTTTTCTACTGAAGCTTTCTTCTCATTCGTTTTTTGGCGGAATTTTTATATATACATCTTATATATATTGTATATATATATAAGCAGTGCAAATAATGGAATATTATTGATTATCTGAGGGCTTTCAACATCTTTAGATATACACCTTGAAATAATTGAATTCTAGTTAGGTGCACAAACCTCTGAATTTTAATATAAACAATGACTTGCAAAGCCAGAATGTCCTGTGAATAGTTAGGCTGCTGGAATGTTTGAAGATTTGACAGACAATGATCGCATGTTTCTCAGAGAAAAAGTACGGAGTTTTATTTAAAGATCTTTCCAAAATATGTTTAACTTATATTTTTGCCTTGCCGTCGTCAACACTTTAGTGTTCGTTTCTTTAAAAAAAATCTAAACTACCTGTGCCGTCTGCATGCCTCCAGCAGAGAAGCTGAGCTGATGTCCAACTACAAGGATTTCTGCTAATGCCTCTCCGTAACCAGGTGCACCAGGGTAGTCCTGGTTGACTTGCCCTCAATTATCCCTCCCTGCAGGAAAAGGGCCTTAGCTCAGCTTGGTGCTTTCTGCCGATGACCCAGCTCAGGTTGAGCATCCCAACGTGAGGGGAAATTGGAGGTGTGAATCAATGTCCTGCCATTCTGCAGCGCAATGCTGTCACCTTTCAATAAAGTTGCAGATGAATACGCTGGGATTGTCGGAAGGAACGTCTTAATATGTCTAAGCACTTGTGGGCAGCTCACAAACACAGATAGACTTCAAAGCAGCACACAGGCTGGGAGACGTTGTACACTTTAGGAACTGTGTATACTGCCTCAGAATCAATTTTCTAAACAATAGTCTTACTTAAAACAAAGTTTGCAATAACACTTCAAATTATTACTTTTTTTTAGCGTTTTACGATTCTTCCATTTGAGATCCATATTGTAACTGATGTATCCAATATTGTATAAATACAGTTTCACTTGTCGAAGGAGCATGCAGTATGCGCACGATAATATTGTCGACGGCTGTAGGTTAGAATCTCACTCCCCACCCTCCCAATAAGTTGACAATCTCAAAGCAAAAACAAAGTGACAAACAGAGATGAGGAGCTAATTCAAGGGAGAGTGAACGTGAGATGAAAAGCTATCATACGACAGGGATAAGACTTCTCTGGGTGATAATTTAGAAGCTAGCCATGAACAACGTTCTAAACTCTGAGTTAGAATGCCATGGATTCACAGTGTCACTTGAGACACTTGAGTAGGCAAGCTAGGCTAACTCCCTATGCAGGACTGAGGAAGTGCTGCACTGTCAGAGGTTCTGGGGGCGATCTTACAAAACAATTCTAAGTGCCGAACGAGCATGAAAACGGGAGAGTTTCTGAGCTGCTTCTTGGGCAAGTCCGAAAATGCAATCTAACGCCACAATCTGATTCCCGCCAGCAGGGGGAGGAGGTGGGGCTGAAGCTCACAAGAAAGCCGGCTGCTCACACCAGAGGTGCAATTGCGCTTGCGCAGATCTCTCTCTGTTCTGTGCGAAAGGACAGAGAGAGATCTGTCAGGCACCCCCTTGGATATTGTGTGCTCCCCCTGATCGCTGGCCTCCCTGGCTGAGCGCCCCATCTCCGGCCTGGTCAATTGCCACACGAAACACACACCCCCCCCCCCCCCAGCCCGGTCGATCACTGGTTGCTCTTGGTGGGAGCTTGCAGTGCAGAAATTGGTTCCTGCTCTCCTTCATTACAACTGTGGTTACACTTCGAAAGTACTTAACTGGCTCTAAAGAATTTTGGGATATCTTGATGTTGCAAAGGGCTCAATGTAAATACATGTTTTTTATCTCCTGACATTGGATTAAAGAACAATATTGATGTGCACATTAGGCAGTATTTAATGGAGATGGTACATGTTTGGGTCACTGGCTGGAAAGTCAGAGAGAGCCCTGTATCGCTTCCTTTATGGAAAACACACTGTATTAAGCGCCGTTCAGGCACTTAACAGGACTACAGTGGGCCTTCTTCTGGTCAATGAAGGAATATGAGCAGTTAGGGGCTCAATTATAAAGCAGGAACAAAAAAGATAATAATCTCCGATAACTACCTGAACTAGGAGCTAATTGGCACAGGATCAATAAGATTAAAGAGGTAATGGTGTGGCTCAAAGGTTGGTATGGGAGAAATGGGTTCAAATTCATGGGACATTGGCACCAGTACCGGGGAAGGAAGGAACTGCACCAGATATACCTAAAAATGAGTTGTTAACTTGGTGAAGCTACCACACAGGACTACTTGCATGCCAAACAGCAGAAGCAGCAAGTGATAAACAGAACCAGGTGATCCCACAACCAACAGATCAGATCTAAGCTCTGCAGTCCTGCCACATCCAGTCGTGAATGGTGGTGGACAATTAAACAACTCACTGCAGGAGGAAGCTCCGCAAATATCCCATCCTCAATGATGGGTTAGCCCATGCATCAGTGCAAAAGACAATACTGAAGCATTTGTAACCACCTTAAACCAGAAGCAGCAAGTGGATGACCCATCTCAGCCTCCTCCAGAGGTCTCCAGCATCATGGATGCCAATCTTCACCCTATTTGATTAATCCCTAATAATATCAAAAAGTGGCTGAAGTCACTGGATACTGGCTAGGCTAAGGGCACTGACAATATGCTCCAGAATGAGCCACAACCCCTAGCCAAGCTGTTCCTGAACAGCTACAACATCAACATCTACCTGGAAATATGAAGGATTTCCTCGGTCTGTCCTGCCCACAAAAAGCAGGACAAATCTAACCCAGCCAATTGCCACCCCATCAATCTTCCTTGAGCATCAGTAAAGTGATGGAATGTGTCGTCAGCAGTGCTACCATGTGGCACTCTCTCAGCAATAACCTGCTCATTGATGTTCAGTTTGGGTCCTGCCAGGATCACTCAGCTCCTGACTTTCATTTCAGCCTTAGTCCAAATATCGACAAAAGAGCTGAGCTCAAGAGGTGAGGTGATATTTCCTGCCCTTGACATCAAGGCAGCATTTAACTGAGTGTGGTATCAAAGAATCCCCGAAAAACTGATGTCAAAGTGAATCAGGAAGAAATTCCCCACCTAGCACTAGGAAGATGCTTGTGGTTGTTGGAGGTCAGTCAGCTTAGTGTCAGGATGTCACTGCAGGAGTTCCTCAGGATAGTGTCCTCGGCCCAAACATCTTCAGCTGCTTCATCAATGACCATCATGAGGTAAGAAGTGGGGATGTTTGTTGATGATTGCACAATGTTCAGCACCACTCATGACTCCTCAGATATTTAAGCATTACATTAATCTCCAGCAAAACCTGAACAACGTTCAAGCTTGGGCTGACAAGTGACAAGTAACAATTGTGCCATACAAGTGCCAGGCAATGACTATCTCCAACAAGACAGAGTCTAACCATATCCCTTTGACATTCAGTAGCATTACCATTGTTGAATCCCCCATCGGTCATCATCCTTGGGAGTTATCATTGACCGGAAGCTGAACTGGACCTGCCATATTAATACTGTGGCTACAAGAGCAGGTCAAAAGCTGGGAATTCTGTGGAGAGTCGTTCACCTCCTGACTCTCAAAGCCTGTCCATCATCTACAAGAAACAAGTCAGGAGTGTGTTGGAATGCTTTCCACTTTCCCAGATGAGTGCAGCACCAACAACACTCAAGAAGCTTGACACCATCCAGGGCAAAGTAGCCCGCTTGATTGGCACCCCCACTGACACACAGGGGCAGCAGTGTGTGCCATCTACAAGTTGCAGTGCAGCAACTCACCAAAGCTCCTTCCAAACTTGGGACCTCTACTATCAGGGAAAGAGCAGCAGATACATGGGAGCACCACCATCTACTATAATAAAAACAAATTACTGCAAATGCTGGAATCTGAAACAAAAACAGAAAATGCTGGAAAATCTCAGCGGGTCTGACAGCATCTGTGGAGACAGAACAGAGCCAACATTTTGAGTCAGAATGATCCTTTGTCAGAGTTGAAGACAATAGAAAATAGGGTGATTTTTATAGTGTTAGGTTGAGGGTGGGAAATTGACAAAGATGTCATAGACAAAAAGACAAAAGGAATGTAAATAGTGGTGATCATGGCTAAGAAGGGTGATAATAGCGGCCCATTAAGAGAGCAGAATGTGTAAATGGCAGAAAGCCCCAGTGGAGTCAGGGGAGGGGAGACCATGGTGGGGGAAAATGATGGAAAACAAGATTTTAAAAGGGTGGAAAAAATGAAATGATGGAAGAAATGAAAATTAAAAATATTTTAAAACATATATGTATAAATGAATAAGATAAAGTGAAATAAAATAAAATGAATGAAAATGGGGTGAAGGTGGATGGAAGAGTTCATGCTTTGAAGTTGTTGAACTCAATGTTCAGTCGGGAAGGCTGTGATGTGTCTAATCAGAAGATGAGATGCTGTTCCTCCAGTTTGCGGTGGGCTTCACTGGAACATTGCAACAGGCCAAGGACAGAGATATGGACATGAAAGCAAGATGGTGTGTTGAAATGGCAAGCAACAGGAAGGTCTGGGTCCTGCTTGCAGATGGAGCAAAGGTGTTCTGCAAAACAGTCACCCAGTCTGTGTTTGGACTCTCCTTTATAGAATAGACCGCATTGGGAGCAGTGAATGCAATAGACCAGATTAAAGGAGGTGCACGTGAAGCGCTGCTTCACCTGAAAAGAATGTTTGGGTCCTTGGATGGTGAGCAAGGAGGAAGTAAAGGGACAGGTGTTGCACCTTTCAATTGCCTGAGAAGGTACCTTGGTCAGGGGTGAGGTGATGGGTGCAATGGAGGAGTGGACCAGGGTATCCTGGAGGGAATGGTCCCTACTGAAGGCTGTCAGAACTGCTGAGATTTCCTAGCATTTTCTGCTATTGTTGATCACCATCTGCTAGTTCCCTTCCAAGTCACCATCTTGACCTGGGAACAATATCGCCATTCATTCACTGTTGCTGGGCAGACACAACTTTTTGTAACCTTCTGATTAAGAGATCAGAGTGTTAGCATGGAGCTATTAAATTATAGAGGATTATAAACATTCAGTATCTTAATAGACTTTTGAGTGAATAGAAAGTGTAAAGTCCCCGAGCGCACGAACCATTTGACAGGTAGGTTTGAACATTCTCAAATTACAAATTGTGTTTATTAGAGTGTTTAATCATTGCATTGTTGGAAGAGCCAAGCTAAAAGGTTGGCAACTTCTCACACAATGCACTGTGGTGTAACATTGCCAGCTGATGTGTTAAGATCCATGAAAATGAAAATGCTTTGATTGTTTAAATACTTTGCTTAATTGTATTTTGAACGTTGCAAACAATGTTCTCTTTAAAATGTAGTTGTTTTGCGTGGCTGTTTTGTTTGCTGTTTAGTATTTATCAGGGAACAAAGTACCTTCTCGGCTGTGGAATGGCCTTGCATTGTACAGCTTAGCAGGTACATTGTTTGCAATTAACCTCGGTATGTAGCACAAAGAACAAAAACAACAAAGGATAATTATTGCATGATTTTAGGACAGACTCATTGGATTATAGATTGATACATCATGGAGTGAGCTTTACTCAAATGAGTGTTGTGCAGACTGGCACGGGAGTCTGTATTATATTTCCCAAGCACACCACACATTCACACCTACACATTGCATTCCACTTAGACTTTGTAATAAGGTTTTCAGATAGGCATTGTTCAAATAAGAACCGATGTCTTTGGAAATGCCCCCTTTTTCTATGGCTGATTATTTCCAGTTTGATTGTGTACTGGAGCCAGCAGGCATTCTGCGATGGAAGATATTTGACATGACAGGAAAATAGATGTCATCAGCCCTTTCACCATCAATATGGCAGTCACAACAAAGCTTGCCATAGTCTTAGAAATTCTTAGTGAAGTCACATTTCTCAGCAATGGGTAAACAATTGAGAATGCACCTAATATCTCGCCGCTAAGGCAGTCTGATGCAAAAGCCACATGGTGACCTCGTGCTATCCTTTGGTTAAAGTAGCCTCTAGGCCCAATAATGGAATCGTAGCCAAAGCTGTATATAAAAACAACAAGCTCCCAGAAGGGTGTGTTGCAATCAGAAGCGGTGGGGAGAGAGAGCAGGACCTCAGCAGCTGGGTGCCTTGGGTGATTTTAACTGCCTGTCTGCCCAGTTTGCACAGCGTGGACAGTATTAACATCATCCCTAAGGCCCAATATCACAAGGTGTGCTGTCAGTAACACCTCGAGATTCACAATTTTACATGGCAGATATCGTAACGCAGATTGATCAGGTGTCTACTTTCACACAAATGCACTAAAAATTTGCATCAGGTTTGCTGAAGCCTTTGGGTGGCACGGTGGCACAGTGGTTCGCACTGCTGCCTCGCAGCGCCAGGGACCCAGGTTCAATTCCGGCCTCGGGTCACTGTCTGTGTGGAGTTTGCACATTCTCCCCGTGTTTGTGTGGGTTTTCTCTGGGTGCTCTGGCTTCTTCCTACACACCAAAGATTTAGGTTGACTGGCCATGCTAAATTGATCCTAGTGTCAGGGGAATTAGCAGGGTAAATATATGGGATTACAGTGATAGGGCCTGGGTGGGATTGTGGTCGGTGCAGAACCGATGGGCCGAATGGCCTTGTACTGCACTGTGGGGATTCTATGATTCTATCAGTTCATGCAGATCCACAGAAAACTGCTTCATCCTGTCCTTGGGGCGGCACGGTAGCACAGTGGTTAGCACTGCTGCTTCACAGCTCCAGGGACCTGGGTTCGATTCCCGGCTTGGGTCACTGTCTGTGTGGAGTTTGCACGTTCTCCTCGTGTCTGCGTGGGTTTCCTCCGGGTGCTCCAGTTTCCTCCCACAGTCCAAAGATGTGCGGGTCAGGTTGATTGGCCATGCTAAAATTGCCCTTATGTGTAGGTTAGAGGGATTAGTGGGTAAATATGTAGGGATATGGGGGTAGGACCTGGGTGGGATTGTGGTCGGTGCAGACTCGATGGGCCGAAGGGCCTCTTTCTGTACTGTAGGGTTTCTATGATATCTTCTTAAAGAGGAATGTTTTAAATTTTGTGAACTAATTTGATCTTTACCGATATGTGGTGCAAGGATCCTTGCGTTTCTGACTGTTTTGACATACTATTCAGCCTGTAAATAATTCAGTTTTATTTGTTTTCCTTTGCACATTGGCCTTGTAACTTCCTACTGTCTGCCTTTTGAAATAAATGAAAGATTGAAAGGCTGAAATGAAGCTGACAATACAAAATCTGACTAAATGGTAGTAGTTGTCGAGTTCACTGGACAATTATTGTATTATCTCAAATGTTTCTGTTAACATAGAAACTAGCTGATCATTTTTTTTCCTGAGCTTTGGACTCCTTGAGACACAAATTGTTAAAATTCTGTGGAACGGAATATTTTACACTTCATGCACACGCACGTTTAGATTTTCCAATCAACTGTGATTTAACACTGGCAGCAATCCATCAAACTTAGAGTCATAGAGGTTTACAGCATGGAAACAGGCCCTTCGGCCCAACTTGTCCATGCCGCCCTTTTTTAACCACTAAGCTAGTCCCAATTGCCTGTGTTTGGCCCATATCCCTCTATACCCGTCTTACCCATGTAACTGTCGAAATGTTTTTTAAAAGACAAAATTGTACCCGCCTCTACTACTACCTCTAGCAGCTTGTTCCAGACACTCACCACCCTCAGTGTGAAACAATTGCCCCTCTGGATCCTCTTGTATCTCTCCCCTCTCACCTTAAATCTATGCCCTCTAGTTTTAGACTCCCCTATCGTTGGGAAAAGATGTTGATGATCTAGCTGATCTATTTCCACTTTTTAAATAATACCATTTCCCATAGCTTTTGTGCTTTGAAAAAGCAAGGTACTCAGTTTGAAGTGTAGCTATGTATATAAATATTCACCAACGGGAGGTGTTTTTTTTATTCATTCGTTGGACATGGGTGTAGCTGGCTGGCCAGCATTTATTCATGATGTGGAGATGCCGGCGTTGGACTGGGGTAAACACAGTAAGAAGTTTAACAACACCAGGTTAAAGTCCAACAGGTTTATTTGGTAGCAAAAGCCACAAGCTTTCGGGGCACTGCTCGAAAGCAGCGCTCCGAAAGCTTGTGGCTTTTGCTACCAAATAAACCTGTTGGACTTTAACCTGGTGTTGTTAAACTTTTTACAGCATTTATTCCCCATCCCTAGTTGCCCTTGGAGGGCAGTTGAGAGTCAACCACATTGCTGTGGCTCTGGAGTCACATGTAGGCCAGACTAAGTAAGGACGGCAGATTTCCTTCCCTAAAGGACCTTAGAGAACCAGATGGGTTTTTCCGACAATTGGCAATGATTTCATGGTCATCAGTAGGTTCCTAATTCCAGATTTTTTTATTGAATTCAAATTCCACCATCTGCCGTAGCGGGATTCAAACCCAGGTCCCCAGAACCTTAACTGAATTTCTAGATGATTAGTCTAGCGATAATACCAAGTTACCATCTAAAAGAAAGACTTGTATTTCTATAGCACCTTTGACAATCTCAGAGCATCCCAAAGCACTTTACAGCCAATGAAATATTGATTTGAATTATTATTAACAGATATATTGGTATACAGTGAAAAATATTGTTTCTTGTGCGCTATACAGACAAAGCATACCATTCATAGAGTACATAGGGGAGAAGGAAAGGAGAGAGTGCAGAATGTAATGTTACAATCACAATTAGAATGTGGAGAAAGATCAGCTTAATATATGGTAAGCCCATTCAAAAGCCTGATGGCAGCAGGGCAGAGCTGTTCTTGAGTCTATCGGCACATGATCTCAAACTTTTGTATCTTTTTTCCTATGGAAGAAGGTGAAAGAGAGTACTGATGGAGTGTAGTTACTGTTGTACCGTAGGAAATGTGGCAGCTATTTTGTGTAGAGTAAATACCTATAGAGAGCCACACAATTATGACTGGATAGTCGGTGTTTTGGTGATGTCGCTTTGCCAGCCGGTCTACCCTCACCCCAGATGTGGACGATTTAAGGGTTACTTGTTAGCGGTGCAGGTTTGATGGGCCGATTGGCCTCCCTCTGCACTGTCGGGATTCTATGACTATTGTATCCCAATCTAACGAGAAAATTGTTGAAGATATTGATTTCATCCATTTCAAATTTGATTACTTACGCCTGGTGGATTGAAACGATGATTTGAAATACTGCTTTCCTTTGTGTGATGAACCATATTCCAGCTGTAGTAGTCAAACAGCGTTGAAATACCTCTGTTAAACCTATCAAGGAATATTTCTAAAGGGAACTTAAGGGTTTATAAAATCCTGCCCTGTTGTGTGGGTTCACAGCAGATTTTGCATCTGGCGATATGCAAATGCACTTAAGTGGAAACTTATGGAAAATAAACTTTTCAAAACGGGTGCAATTTTGCCAATTGCACCCAAAGCAGAAACTCTGCTTCAAGATGGGCAATATTAAATCCAGTAAGAATTCAAGAGCAACCTCTTCAGACAGATAATGGTCAGATTGTGGAATAATAGAAGTACAAATTTAGATGAATTAGGTATGAATTAGGCTTATGTGGAACATAAACACTGGTATAGATCTATTGAGCAGAATTACCTGTTCCTGTGCTGTAAATTCCAAGTATTAAGAACATAAAATGCTGGATAAACTCAGCAGGTCTGGCAGCATGTGTGGAAAGGGAAAGCGAGGCTGGAATTTTACCAGCACGCCCACCCCGATTTCAGGGATGGGCGAAGATCGGAGAACGGCATTCTCCGTTGGCCTCGGGCGGGATTGTATGAACCTCGGGCAGACGTGCTGGTAAAATTCCACCCAGAGTTAATGTTTCGGATCTAAATGATCCTTCTACAGAACTGAAGAAAGATAGAAATGTGCAGAATATATAGTCGGAAAGGGGGTGTAGGAGGTAGGGTAGAATGAAAGACTAGGGATAAGTCAGGTAAAGGATATATGGACAAATTTGTCATAGGCATAAGACAAAGTGGAGAGTTAATGGTGCCATTAAGGGATGAAGAGTGCTAATAGTGGCAAAAGGTGAGCTAGCAGTCTTCATGGAAGCAACTGAACACAGTAAGAAGTCTAACAACACCAGGTTAAAGTCCAACAGGTTTATTTGGTAGCAAAAGCCACTAGCTTTCGGAACAGGCTGTTCCTTTGTCAGATGGGTGGGAGTTCTGATCACAAACAGGGCACATAGACACAAACTCAATTTACTTGAATAATGATTGGAATGTGAGTCTTTGCAGCTAATCAAGTCTTAAAGGTACAGACAATGTGAGTGGAGGGAGCAAACAACTGAACAGTCAAGGATAGGTGGCTGAGTGGGGGAGGGATAGGGTTGTGTTGGGGTCAGCCAGGGAGCTGAAAAACAGCTAGCAAAAACTTATAAAAAGGGTGGGGGAGAGGTTAAAGATGGAGGGGAAATTTCATAGTCTAAAGTTGTTGAACTCAATGTTGAGTCCAGAAGGTTGTAAGGTGTCTAATCGGAAGATGAGGTGTCGTTCTTCCAGCTTGCATTGGGCTTCACTGGAGCATTGCAGCAGGTCAAGGATGGACATGTGGGCATGAGAGCAAGATGGTGAGTTGTAAAGGCAAGCAGCAGAAGGTTGGCGTCATGCTTGCAGACGGAGCAAAATTGTTCTGCAAAGCGGTCACCCAGTCTGTGGTTAGTCTCCCCAATGTAGAGGAGGCCGCACTGGGAGCAGTGAATACAGTAGACTAAATTGAAGCAGGTACAAGTCAAATGCTGCTTCACCTGAAAGCAATGTCTGGGTCCTTGGACAGTGAGGAGGGAGGAAGTAATGGGACAGGGATTGCACCTTCTGCAATTGCAGGAGAAGGTGCCGTATTAAAATGTAATGTTAGCCTGTAAACTTCATGATCCAGGGTGACATGAATAGGGAGTATCCCAAATATGCACTGGGGAACCCACCCTCCTGGGAAGTCCCCAGGTAAGGATTGCATGACAACTTCTGTTGGGGAATTTCACTGCAATGGGAACTGCTGGAGTGTGGCGACTAGGAGATTTTCACAGTAACTTCATTGCAGTATTAATGTAAGCCTACTTATGACAATAATTAATTAATAAATGTATATCTGAAAGGATGATTTAAATCACAAACTTCAGATTGTTGTGACTGACAATAATAGTTATCGATGAAAGGTTAGGAAACGGAAAACCACTTCTAACTTCTAGTTACCTTTGGTACTGTTTCTCCCTGCCATCATGGGACTCCACAAATACCCTCATTAACCCCTTTGGGGCTCCCCCCACTCCCTAACCCCCGTGGATCCACCCGACCATCCTACTGACCTCCCAGAGGACCGCTCTGACTGCCCACACCCCTCCACTAAACCCCACAATCCTCCAAACCCCTCAAATACCTCCCTGAACCTCATGGGATGCCCCAACCCACATGGGCCCACCCGACCATCCTTCTGACCCTCCCAAGAGACCCCTCTGACTGACTGCACCCCCCACTAAACCCCACCCACACCCCGACTCCTCATGGGACTCCCCAACCACTCCCCTGACCCACACAGGATCCCTGGACCAACCCCCAACCCCGCCTGCCGTCCCCTGCCCCCAACTACCCTTCCAATCCCTCACAACCCAATTCCGCTGACTACCCGACTCTCCCGCACTAACCATCCCCTCACTGAATACCGTCCTGACCATCTGACATCCTCATTGACCATTTGACCCCTACCACACTAAACACCCAACCAACACCCTGACCACCTAACCACCCTACTGACCACCCCCACAATCACTCGTTCCCTCTCCCCACCCACACCCCCAATCCCCAACCCCCAAACCTGCCCACGTACCTTACAAATTAAACTTCTTCTTGGCTTCTCAAAGTGGCTGGACCTTTAAACTTGCCTTCTTTACAGCAGCTAGTGTTGTAGAAAGGGATCGCAGCTTCCTTACCTCTGACTCTCCAGCATTTGGCACAAGGCCTCGGGAATCTGCTACACTGCACTGTTTTCACCTAGCCTGAGTCAGAAGGTTGGGCGAGAAAGGAATGTTTTCATTCCCAGTTAAGTAAGTGGGAACAGAGTGGCAATCTGACACCCAGTGAGGCTCCATGGAAGTTATGGACCAGAATATAGCACCGATCAGAAAAGTTAGGTCCCAGTGTCAGGATGAAACATGCCAAATTAGGTAGTCTACTTTTTCACAACTACGTACTTCAACTTTACATTTTCAATGCCTGTAATCCTGTTTGCCACATTGCCAATTAGTGGCAGATTATTATCCAATTGACTCTGGAATCTCAAGCTCAATCCAATTGCTGGAAATTCTAGCTCCTGGAAGCAATATGAAACTGGGAAAGTTTCAGAAAAACAGCTCGGAGGAAATTCCACATGGTTCCCGAGAACAGTCAAGCAAGGAGAGCCATGGTTATCTACGATTATATTTGAACTCACCCAAATCTTGATTGAGATGAGTTGTGCCTGTATACAATGTGAGATGGAAACAAAGTATCAGGGATGCTTGAGATCTGAAATCAAAACTGAGAGAATTGGAAATACCCAACAGGTCTGGCAGTATCCGTGGAGAGAGAAACAAGAGTTAACAATTTGAGTTGAATATGATTCTTCACCAGATGTTCTTAAGAAGTATAATATTTGACTTCTCTCTCTACAGATGCTGCCGGACCTACACTGTGAGATGGCTGTCCACCATTGTCACTCACATTTCCTCCTGCGTCTTGAAACTCCTTCTCAAACACTTTGAAATGAGAGGTTAAATAGATTCAGGAATGAGGCCCAGGTGATTCTTCCTCCAATATGTATGTATGTTCTTTCTTGTCCCAATGCTGATCCATAGGAACATTGGAACAGGAGTAGGCCGTTCAGCCCTTTGAGCCTGTTCTGCCATTCAATGAGATCATGGCTGATCTCATTGAATGGCTGATTTGCGGCCTAACTCCATGTACCAGCCTTTGGCCCATATCCCTTAATATCTTTTCTTAACAAAACATGATCTATCTCAGATTTAAAATTAGCAACTGATTTAGCATCAACTGCCATTTGTGGCAAAGAGTTCCAAACCTCTATCAACCTTTGTGTGTAGAAGTGCTTCCTAACATTTCTCCTGAATGGTCTGGCCCTAATTTTTAGACTATGCCAATGGAATTAATCACATGTAACAGGGAATTTTAAAAAAAAATTAACGTGAATATTTTAATTTGCCAGACTCATTCCTTCAGTAACTGTACAAAGTAAGATGGGGTTCCATCAGCTGCACCAATACATCACAAAATTCTATGACCCGAGAATGGTTTGTATGCACTTTCACCTCTCAGTCAGAAGGTTTTGGGTTTGAGTCTGATTCCAAAGACTTGAACAGAACACTGAGGCTGACACTCCAGTGTAGTACTGGATGATGCATGGTGTTGCATTGTCAGAGGTGCTGTCTTTCAGATGAGATAATAAACCCTTGTTTGGGATCTCAAATAGATGCAAAAGATTCCATTTTGAAGAAGAGCATGGGAGTTCTCCCCTGTGCCCTGGTCAATATTTATGCCTCAAATAACATCAACAAAGCAGGTGATCTGGTCATTGGCTCAAAATTCTGGAACTTTTACCTAACAGAGCTGTGGGAGCACCTTCACTACTGATGCAACCATGTGAGGGGCAGGGTGGGGGGGTGACTATTTCTAGAATGTCCAAGCAGTGGATCCGCTTTGCATCCATCCAATGGATGGGAGTTTACAGCCTTGCTCGTCCCCAAACTGTAAAATCCTGCCCGAGGTCAACGGACCTTCCCATTGTCCGCTACTCGCCCTCTGATTCCTGTGGTGGGTGGGGAGGCAAACTTGCGGCCAATATCTCTGCCAGGCAGCTCGATTTGAATTTCTGAACTTCCCATGTCGTATATTTCTGGGTTTCAAAGCACTGGTTAAATTAAATGGTGCAACTATGCTGGCACACCAGTGTTGATGTATCTATATTGGTACATCCCTGCTGCTACATCATTAACTTGCCAAACATGCAAACTCCAGTTTGCAAATGGCACTGGATTTTTAAATTAAATTATTTTCACAGCACACTGAACAAACCTTGGCTTTTCCGATCAAGAAATCACTTGCTCCTGATTTTATACAGCTGTTTTAATTGCTAAGTTAAATATGCCACCATTCACTTATAGATTGGTTATTGCATGTTCCCATCAAACACAGTGATACCTGTTGTAATGTTTGGTTGCAATAAGTAACACAATGATAAGCACTTAGAAGAAAGTGAAGGTTGATTCAGCCATGAGCAATGAGTCTTTAGAGCACACTAAATGTTGCTTGTAATTTATTTGGAAGTTGTACCAGATTTGAACGATGTATGATTATTATTGTTACATTCACATTTTAAAAGATAAGAAATATGTATTTGATGAAGAGTCATTCTGACTTGAAATGTTCTCTCTTCACTGATGCTGTCAGACCTGCTGAGATTTTCCAGCATTTTCTGTTTTTGTTGTATAAGAAATATATATTGTCTGGTATACAAGTATTTTGGCATTTGAGAATAGTTTTATTTACATCGTTCTTCGCACGAGGCTAAATGTCTGAACCACTATGGTTACATCATATGAACATTTTCTCCACTGTGAAGATCACATCACTTTGGAAATAAAGGAGAGTAAAATCATTTGGCATCTGAAACTATTGCATTGAGCTTCATTACAGAGTAAAAACAAAATGGGCGGCATTTTATAGCCTCGCTCAAGCGAGACCGGAAATTCCTGCCCTGAGGTCAACGGACATTTCCGTTGACCTCAGGGCAGGGTGATGAGAAAGATCAACTTATTATGAAGTAGGCCATTCAAAGTCTGTGGCAGAAGGGAAGAAGCTGTGCTTGAGTCGGTCACTACGTGACCTAAGACTTTTGCATCTTTTTCCCAATGGAAGGAGGTGGAAGAGAGAATGTCCAGGGTGCGTGGAGTCCTTAATTATGCTGGCTGCTTTGCTGAGGCAGTGGGAAATGTAGACTGTGTCAATGGATGGGAGGCTGGTTTGCATGATGGATTGGGCTACATTCACGACCTTTTGTAGTTCCTTGCGGTCTTGGGCAGAGCAGGAGCCATACCAAGCTGTGATACAACCAGAAAGAATGTTTTCTATGGTGCATCTGTAAAAGTTGGTGAGAGTCGTAGCTGACATGTCAAATTTCCTTAATTTTCTGAGAAAGTAGAGGTGATGGTCGGCTTTCTTAATTATAGTGTCGGCATGGGGGGACCAGGACAGGTTGTTGGTGATCTGGACACCTAAAAACCTGAAGCTCTCGACCCTTTCTACTTCATCCGCGTTTATGTAGACAGTGGCATGTTCTCCTTTATGCTTCCTGAAGTCGATGACAATCTCCTTCATTTTGTTGACATTGAGGGAGAGATTATTGTTGCCACACCAGTTCACCAGATTCTCCACCTCATTCCTGTACTCTGTCTCACCATTGTGTGAGATCCAACCCACTATGGTGGTGTCGTCAGCAAACTTGAAAATCGAATTGGAGGGAAATTTGGCCCCACTGTCATAGGTGTAGAAGGTGTAGGGGGCTGAGAACACAGCCTTGTGGGGCACCATTGTTGAGGATGATCGTGGAGGAGGTGTTGTTGCCTATCCTTACTTTGTTGTTGCCTATCTTTGTTGTTGCCTATCTTTACTTTGCGTGATGGACTGGACTTCATTCACGACCCTTTGTAGCATCCGTTACTCAAACCTCACTTAAAATTTGCATTTATTTCAGAAGGTTTTTGATTAGACTCGTATTATCTTATCACTGACTTCTGCTATTGCATCAGGATATCATAGAATCCCTACAGTGCAGAAGGAGGCCATTTGGCCATTGAGTCTGCACCGACCACAATCCCACCCAGACCCTATCCCCATAATCCCATGCATTTAACCTAGCTAGTCCCCCTGACATTAAGGGGCTATTTGGCATGGCCAATCCACCTAACCCGGACGTCTTTTGGACTGTGGGAGGAAACTGGAGCACCCAGAGGAAACACACGCAGACACAGGGAGAACGTGCAAACCCCACACAGACAGTGACCCAAGCCGGGAGTCGAACCCAGGTCCCGGGCACTGTGAGGCAGCAGTGCTAACCACTGTGCCGCGGTGCCTCCCTTCTTACAAAATGAACAGATCTCCAGGGCCTGTTTGAAGACACGAGTCCTGCAGCATTGTGAAAAGCCACCACCGATTTAGGTGAATGTTACAGAGCAAAGTGAACTTGAAACACATCAACGAGCCTTCCCCAGGATTGCTTTGTAAACACGGTCCTCGCACCTTTCCCTGTCCCCCAGGGTGTGAAGTCGCACGGATCAAGAAGTTAATTAAAGTTTTCTTTCCCTCTCTGAGCCGGAGAATGTTCTGTCGGGCAAATTTGGAAACAGCTGGTTAGTTTTTGTCCTTTACTTTATACGGTGATAATATCAGTTGAGATAAGTGAAATCTCTTTTTATGGAATTGGGCTCCCTGTGTTACCTGATAGCTACTAATTGCTGCAAATACATTTCTGAATTGCAAATTTTCTGCACTGATAAAAACTTTGATTGCCTGTCAGCTACACATAAGAGAAGATCACCAGTGCTAAATGAGGTGTTCCACGCATGAATAATAATGCTTGATGAATTATTCAGAAAAGAATGCTTGAATGAAGCAGACGATTTGAAGGGTTACTACCAACTGTAACAGTTCAACACCCAAAAGAACAAAAGTACCATCCTGAAAATTAAACTAATGATTAAAAAATGCTTATTAATTCTACATTTACAGTAAAAAAAGAAATGCCACTCTGATTTTAAAGGTTAATCATTATTTTCTCACTAATGATCTTGTTCTCGTGAAATACATTAGAGAGACCTAAAACAATTTTCCAGGGTATATTGATTAAAGAATCACTGGAGGAGTCTTCGTATTAATGGTGATTGTGCTTTCATACACCGAGGGTGGCAAAATACAAATTCATCCTACCCTCGATTCAATTCTTTTGGAATTCTGTCATCTATGAAAAGAAAGCAGAATTAATCAAGGCGCAGCATTAACAGAGGTGCGTTATTCTCCGAGATCTATCCAGCTGGAACTTAGCAATTGAGATAAAACAGTGGATCTGTCACTTCCTTCTCGGGCAGTGAAAGGCCAACGGAATTAATCACATGTAACAGGGAATTTTTAAAAAGTTTAACGTGGATATTTTAATTTGCCGGACTCATTCCTTCCGTAACTGTGGCAAAGTATGAGGGGGGGGGGGGGGGGGGGGCTACATCAGCCGCACCGGTACATCGCAAAGTCCTGTGACCCTAGAATGGTTTGTATGCATTCTCAGCCCCCTCAATCAGATGGTTTTGGGTTTGAGTCTCATTCCAAAGACTTGAACAGAACACTGAGGCAGACACTCCAGTGCCGGACGATGCACGGTGTTGTATTGTCAGGGGTGCTGTCTTTCAGATGAGACAATAAGCCCTTGCCTGGCATCTCAAATAGATGCTGAAGATCCCATTTTTAAAAAAATTCTTTCATGGGATGTGGGCTTCACTGGCTGGGCCACATTTGTTGTCCATCCCTAGAGGTCCTTGAGGGGGCATTTAACAGTCAACCACACTGCTGTGGACTTGGAATGACGGGAAGAATTTTCTGAGATTTATTTTAGGTGTCTTGCTAGTGTGAAAACGGGAGAGCTCCTGATCCATTTTTTGGGCGAGTTTTCACACCCAATCGTATGCACTGGGTCTTTGAAAATACGGGCTAGACTGTTTCTCAACGCGAGAGGCAGTTGGAGGGGCCTAATTCGCCAGACAGCCAGCAACTGAGATCAGAGCCACAAACTGTGCATGCTCAGGAAGAGCAGATACAAATAGCTCTGCTGACAGAACCCCCCCCCCCCCCCCCCCCCGCCACCCAGGCCAGATACAGCCTCACTCTCCCCCCCCCCCCCCCATGGACATCGGAGACCCTCCACAACATTAATGACTCCCTTATGCACCCCCCCATCCCCTGTCATCATCGTCATCCTCCTCCTCTTCCTCCTCCTGCTGGGCAGCCCTATCCCCAGCAATGCCCGGCTGGTTCACCTCCACGTCTTCCTCCTCTAAAAGGTCTCCTCTCTGCTGCGCCAGGTTGTGTAGGGCTACAGGAGCACACCACCACCATGGGGGATGATATCAGGAGGCTATATTGGAGAACCCTGCCAGAGTGGTCTAGGCCCCTGAACCGCATTTTGAGGAGCTGATGCACCGCTCCTTTATTGAAAGGATGGCAACGTAGGCTTCATTATATCAGGTCTCCACATCAGTCTCAGGCCTCCGCACGTGTCATCAGCCAAGACCGAAGGGAGTACCCCATGTCCCCCACGAGCCATCCCTGCATTCTGGGCTCCTCCTCAAAGACTTCTGGGACATCGGAACCCCTCAATATGAAGCTGTCATGCACGCTGCTGGGGTGTCTGGTGCAGATATGCATGATGTTCAGCTGATGGTCACACACCAATTGCACATTTACTGAATGGAAGCCCTTTCTATTCATGAATCTTCACTGGGACCATGAGGGCAACGTGGGTGCAGTCTATAGCTCCCTGCACATTTGGCACCCCCGCGATGGCCACGAATCCTGCAGCCCAGGCTTCCTGCTGGGCTTGGTCCAGGTCAAATTTAATATACTGGCCAGCCGGGGCATACAGGGCATCCGTGACCTCCTTGACACACTTGTGGACAGATGGTTGGGAAATGCCACAAAGGTCTTAACTGGCATTCTGGAAGGACCCGGTGGCGTAAACATTTAAGGCGGCCGTCACTTTCACAGTCACTGGGAGTGGGTGCCCCACTGTGCCACCAGTGCCAAGCCCTGCAACAAGTGACACAGGTGTTGCACTGTCACCTTTCAGAGCCAAAACCGTTGGCGGCACATGATGTCTGACAGTTGCTTGGAGGACACTCGCGTGTGGAACTGCTGGGGTCTCTGCTCCCTCCTTCTCCTGCATCCTCCCCCCCCCCGCCCCAAAGTGAATGGCGGCCACGTCCTGCCTCCGGCAGCCGTCTCCCTCTCCTCCTGCGAGTGTTAAGGCCTGGGCCTCCTCTGCCGGCAATTCATTCTCCTCCTCCTCCTCCTCAACTCCAGCAGCAACCAAAAGAACAGCAAGATCAATGGGTTGCATTGCAAAAGCCATCTCTCCAATCTGAAGAGGAGAGAGGGGGGGGGGGGGCTTTTAGGAAGGGGAGAGACAGATGGAGAGGTCAAAGAACTCTGCTCACCCCCAACTCAGCAACACACACTCCCCATACCCCTCACAGACCCCCAGCAACATATTCTCTCCATACACCCCACAGACCCCCAGCAACACACACTCCCCATACCCCCCCCACAGGCCCTCAGCAGCACACACTCTCCACAACACCCCCACAGACCCTCAGCAACACACAATCCCCATACCCCCCCACAGACCCCCGCCACACGCACTCCCGATACCCCCCCATAGAACCCCAGCCACACACACTCCCGATACCCCCCCATAGAACCCCAGCAACACACACTCCCCATACCCCACCCCCACAGATCCCAGAATGGCAACACACACTCCCCATACTTCCCCCCCCCATAGACCCGCACCAACACACACTCCCCCCAGACCTCCAGCAACACATATTACCCATACCCCCCACAGATCCCCAGTAACACATATTCCCCACACCCCCCATCCCCACAGATCCCAGAATGGCAACGCACACTCCCCATACTCCCCCCCCCAATAGACCCCCAGCAACACACACTCCCCCCAGACCTCCAGCAACACACATTACCCATACCCCCCCACAGACCCCCAGTAACACACATTCCCCACACCCCCCATCCCCACAGATCCCAGAATGGCAACACACACTCCCCAAATCCCCCTCATAGACCTCCAGTACCACACACTTTCCATATCCACCTCCCAGACCCCAGCAACACACACTCCCCATACCCCACCATAGCCCTCCAGCAACACACACATTCCATATCCAATCCCCAGCAACACACACTCCCCATACCCCACCCCCTCAGATCCCAGATTGGCACACAGCCCCCCACCATTCTTCCCCCTCCCACTCACAAACACACACTCAGAACCCATGCAATAGTGGCTACAGTCAGTGGTACTTGACAAGTCCTGAGGGTGCAGCACTGCCACTTCAGAGAGTTTCCAGCCCAGCCCCCACTAGCAACAGTGCTTGCTGCTGCCAGCACTAGGACCCAGAGTCAGCGCCAAGACCCGAGGTCAGCACTCAGACTCAGGTCCGTGCTGAGAGTCTGAAGTCGGAACCCTTGAACAACAGCAGCCCCCCACACCCCGCACGCTTGCAGCCCCCCAATCCGAATCGCAACATGGCGACCACAAAACAACCCCTTGTGAGCAGCAGGGAGCAGTTTGAAAGCAGAGACTTACCTCCTCGCTCACCCTCTCTGCTCAAGCGCCTGAATGCGACTTTTATACATGAGGTGTTATCCTGACCGATCCAGCTGCAGTGAGCGAGGTGGTTAAGGCAGGTGAGCTGGGACGATTGGGAGTGAAGCTCACTAATTACATTGTGATGAATGCAAAAAAATGCAAATTGATGTTTCGCCCATTTTGGGCGGGCTCACTGTTTTATTGGGTAAAATGGGAATGGGCACGAAAACGGGCGCCATTCCCACTTGTCGCATCACGTCCGATTTTACATCATTTTCCTGCTGCAAAACAGGCACGATGAAGTCATAAAGTTCCACCCCACATGCAGGCCAGACCAAGTAAGCATGGCAGATTTCTTTCCCTAAAGAACATTGGTGAACCAGATGGGTTTTTATGACAATCCATTCATGGTCACCATTAGACTTTTAATTCCAGGTTTTTACTTTATTCAAATTTCACCATCTGCCATGGTGGGAATGGAATCTGTGTTCCCAAAACATTAACCTGGGTCTCTGGATTAGTCCAGCGACAATACCATTATGCCACCACCTCCCCATGAGGTGAGCATGGGAGTTCTCCCCTGTGCCCTGGCCAATATTTATGCCAGGTTAAAGTCCAACAGGTTTATTTGGTAGCACAAGCCAATAGCTTTCGGAGCGCTGCCCCTTCATCAGGTGACCTTCATCACTCACCTGATGCAGGGGCAGCGCTCCGAAAGCTAGTGGCTTGTGCTACCAAATAAACCTGTTGGACTTTAACCTGGTGTTGTGAGGCTTCTTACTGTATTTACCCCAGTCCAACGCCGGCATCTCCACATCACAATATTTATGCCACAAATAACATCAACAAAGCGCTGGCTCAAAATTCTGGAACTTTTACCTAACAGAGCTGTGGGAACACCTTCACTACTGATACAACCACGTGAGGAGGGGTGAAGTGACTCCCCTATTCTCCCACTTCTGCTTTGACCAGAGCTGGGTTTTGTGTGAATTTAGAGAGGATGTGCTTTGCCAATTCTGTAGAAGTCCCACAATTTACGCTTTCAGGTTGTTCAGAAGTAGACAGGTTTTCTTAGGTTATACAAGGAACACGATGAGTTTATTGAAACCATTTCCTGAACAAAAAAGATAGGTAAATCCCAACCATCATTCGTTCATATGTCACGCATATTCAGCCAGTCACACACACACCAGTACAGGTGGCACAATAAGAGGATAGGCTTCTAGGATTTTTACAGTTCACGAATAAAATAAAACAGAGAAGCATACAGTTAGTTGTTCCTTGGCTGGTCTCGATGAACTGATTCCATATTGCAACCATTTTGTTCAGTTGCCTTCCTAGGTGTGGTGCAGATTTCCATGTTCTATTCACGGTAGGTCTCGGTTTGCAGTAGATATCTGTTCTTAGGTTGGATGATGTTTATATAGACTTCCAGAAGACTGTTGATAAAGTCTTGCACAAGAGGCTGTTAACTAAAAGTTTATTTATTAGTCACAAGTAGGCTTACATTAACGCTACAATACTGCAATGAAGTTACTGTGAAAATCCCCTAACTGCCACACTCTGGCGCCTGTTTGGGTATACTGTGAGAGAATTTAGCATGGCCTATTCACCTAACCTGTACATCTTTGGACTGTGGGAGGAAACTGGAGCACCCGGAGGAAACCCATGCAGACAGAGGGAGAACATGCAAACTCCACACAGACAGTGACCTAAGCCTGGAATTGAACCCAGGTCCCTGGCGCTGTGAGGCAGCAGTGTTAATCACTGTGCCAGCGTGCTGTCTGAATTGTGGACAATTTACTGACATGGCTGGGAAATGGGTTGAGTGGCAGGTGACAGAAAGTAGGGATAATGGGTAGGTACTGAAATTGGCGGGATGGGAGGACTGGTGTCTCACAAAGATCTGTGTTGGGACCTCAATTGTTCACATTATTTATTAACGATTTGTACAAAGGAATTAAGAGTCATATATCTAAATTTGCTGATAACACAAAGATAGGTGGCATTGTGGATGATAGCATGAAATTACAAAGGGATATTGATTAACAAGGTGAATGGACAAAACTGTGGCACATGGATTTCAATCTAATCAAGTGTGAGCTTATTCATTTTGGACCAAAAAAGGATAGATCAGAGTAATTTCTAGACGGTATAAAGTTAAATACAGTAGATGTCCAAAGGGACTTGGGGGTTCAGGTGCATAGATCTTTAAAATGCTACAAACAGGTGCAGAAATTAATGAAGAAGGCTACTGGAATCTGGCCTTTATATCTCGAGGTTTGGAGTATAAAGACGCAGGAGTCATGCTGCAATTATACAAAACCCTGGTTACACCCCACTTGGAGTCACTGTGAACAAATCTGGGCACCACATCTTAGGAATGACACCTGGACTTCAGGAGTTTAATTATGAGGAGAGATTATACAAATTTGACCTGTTTTCTCCAGAATTTAGAAGGTTAAGGGGTGATCTGACCAAAGTCTTCAAGATACTAACAGAAAAAGACAGGGTAGATAAAAATAAACTATATCCACTGGTTGGAGGTTCCAGAACTAGGAGGGTATCATCTAAAAATTAGGGCCAGAATGTTCAGAAAAGATGTTGGGAAGCACTTCTACAGACCTTCCTATGCACAAATTGGCTATCACATTTCATGCACTACAAAAAGGACCACAATTCATTGCCTGGAAAGCATTTTGGGGTTTACTGAAATCATGAAACTCACAATACAAATGTAAGTCTTTCTGCTTTTAGAATGACTCGATTGTCAAGTTTAAAGTTTATTTATTAGTGTCATAAGGAGGCTTGCTTTAACATTGTAATGAAGTTACTGTGAAAATCCCCGAGTCGCCACACTCTGGTGCCTGTTCGGGTACACAGAGGGAGAATTTAGCATGGCCAATGCACCTAACCAGCACGTCTTTCGGACTGTGGGAGGAAACCTACGCAGATGTGGGGAGAACGTACAAACTCCACACAGACAGTGACCCGGGCCAGGAATCGAACCCGGGTCTCTAGCGCTGTGAGGCAGCAGTGCTAACCACAGTGCCACCATGCCGCCCCAGTTTGCTATGCTGCCTGGTGCACTGTGACATCAAGCAACAAGCAGGCTGGTGAGTTTCCATTTAGTTTAAATAAATGAACATAGGAAGATCTGAATAGTTTTTACACGATATTGGCCAACACTTACCGGTGCACAATTTTCTCCATTGTTCGTAAGTGCTTTTAAAATGATGCTGCACCAACCATTTAGAGATCAGCTTCTGCCAACTGTCATTTGCAAATATGCTACATTTTTACTTTATGTGGACCACTTTCTGTATTCTCCGAAATGATCAGGTATATTATGGTATATTGACATCTACTGTAATTTCAATCACTCTTATGCTGTTTTAGAATAGAATGTAAATTTACAATAAACCTCCGTAAATTCTGCAGTAGTTGGTAAATGAATAAACTGCAAATGGAAAATCTTAATTTTTTTTAACTGATTCTGTATTTACAAAAGGTAATTGTCCTGCGAGATAGTTTGCATGGTTGATGATTTCTGTATAAGTACTGAGCATCAAGTGTTAGCTGGGAAATGGGAATCTCTCCCATTAGGTGGGAACAGGGTGGTGAAGGGGTTTTAAAATGGAAAATTCAGCCTTACAAGTCCATTCCTGAAGTTCTCCTGGCCATTGTTTCAATGATGTGCTGTGGTTTAGTGCTCCCTATGGCACACCAGCAGGAAATAGAAGCCTCAAAAATCGAGGTTCCATTAAGACCAGGAATTCACATGGATTCTAATTTGGATCTGAGGGGAAAGTTGACATTGTTTCCCCGCGGGATGAAGATAGGTCAGCCGCTGTCCCAAGGGCCCCTCTGAAAACTCCCCTCCCTGCGAGCAGGGGAATTTCACAGTAACTTCATTGCAGTGTTAATGTGAGCCTTACTTGTGATAAATAAATAAACTTTACTCTACTTTACCCACTTGCCAGTGAGCCTTTTGGAGTTTTCAGGTACTGGAGCCCTGGTCCTCATAGTATAGGGTGAATGAAAAATGAACTCACAGACCGAGATTTCAGGTCCAGAGGTATTTTCTCACAGAGACACATCCGCAGGCCATCAACCAGCTGCTATTTCCCCATCATATCAGGTGGGCAGCCAGCCAGAGGGACACACCGGAGGCCTAGCATTTAAAATGCCCCGGGCCTAAAACGTCAGACTGCACTCACTCCACCTCACTCACCAAAACCTACCAGGAGTTAAAATCAACACCGTTTATCATTAAAGTTAATGGAACCATCCCTCGGGAACATTAAACCTTCTGTTGTGCTTTCAAAAATTAGTTTGTAATGATCTAAAAAAGATAGTGTTTTGGTCTGATTATTCAACTGTTGCAATTTAATATTTCAACACTTCAACAACCTTCCTCAACATTCAGGGTAAGCATCTGGCATGGAACTATTTCACTATTTCGAAATCAAACAAAATCTCAAGTTTTCTTACAAAGCATGTGAAGGATAATATTCTTTGCCTGTTCCCTAACTACTGATTCTATCCCTCTTCTAGGCAACGGTTTAATACTAAGCCAATCTGGTTGCAATCTTGGTGTCATATATGATTCTAAGGCGAGCTTCCGACCTCATGTTGATGTGATCTCTAAGATGGTTTATCTGCAGCTACCCCTGTAAGATTGCCCGACTTTGTCCCATCTCAGCTCATTCTATCTTCTGTAAACCTGAAGTCGTCCAAACTCTGCTGCCTGAGTCTTAACTCATAGTAAGTCCCGATCCCCTATCACCCCTGGTCTCACTGATCCACATCGGTTCCTGGTCAAGCAATGTCTTGATTTTAAAACTCTCATCATTATTTTCAAATTCTTACAAGACCTTGCCCCTCCCTATCTCTGTGTTCCTCTCCAACTCCACAACCCTCTGAGATATCTGTTCTCCTTAATCCTGGTTTCTTGTGCATTCCCAATCGTGATTGCACCACTATTGGTGGCCATGCCTTCAGTTGCCTGGGTCCCAAGTTCTGGAATTCCCTTTCTCTGCCTCCTACCTCACTTTTTTCCTTTAAGATGGTCCAGATCCAAAAGGGCAGCACGGTGGCACAGTGGTTAGCACTGCTGCCTCACAGTACCAGAAACTCGGGTTCGATTCTGGCCTCGTGTCACTGTCTGTGTGGAGTTGGCACATTCTCCCCGTGTCTGTGTGGGTTTTCTCTGGGTGCTCCGGTTTCCTCCCTCAGTCCAAAGATTTGTGGGTTAGGTTAACTGGCCATGCTAAATTGCCCCTTAGTGTCAGGGGGATTAGGAGGATAAGTATGTGGGGCTACGGGGATAGGACCTGGGTGGGATTGTTGCTGATGCAGGCTCGATGTGCCAAATGGTCTCCTTCTGCACTGTAGATTCTATGGTTCTCTAAGACACTTCATAAAATCGATCTCTTTGACTAAGCTTTTGGTCATCTGACTTATATATCTGTACGCAGCTCGGTGTTAAACTATATATCATAATGCTGCTGTGAAGCACCTTGGGATGCTTCATTATGTTAAAAGGTGCTATATAAAAATAAGTTGTTGTTGTCAAGGAATGGTGAGAACAAATAATTTTGATGCTTCAAGCCCACATACTGGCTTAAAACAGCGATATCATTTTCGAGATGAAAATGAAGTTATCCATGCAGAGTTTATCCATGTGTATGGCAGAAGAAACAGAATAGGTTCACGTTAACCTTTTCAAGAATGTACATGAGTTGAAATAAAATGCCTCTAGGATGCCATTAACCTATACTTACCCACTATGTGTTCTGTTTGTGCCTTTCAATCATGTTTGTTCTTTTCAGAATTGAAGGTTTATTTTGAAAGAAAATGTACTCCTGCTTGTCTGTTCATGTTAAAATAGCACATGATCAGCGAAGAAAAATGCTGCATGCTAGTTAAACTATATTTAACTACCGAGCAGGCTGCTTAAACCAAGGAGACTTTTGAGAATATTTGCTGTAAAGGGAAAATTTCCGGATGCAGTAAGATCTGGATAACATTCAGGCTAAGACTGATAAGTGGCATGGTGGTACAGTGGTTAGCACACTGCTGCCTCACAGCGCCAGGGGCCTGGGTTCAATTCCCGGCTTGGGTCACTGTCTGTAAGGAGTTTGCATATTCTTCCCATGTCTGTATGGGTTTCCTCCGGTTTCCTCCCACACTCTAAAGACATGTGGGTTAGGTGGATTGGCCATGCTAAAATTGTCCCTTAGTGCCAGGGGGACTAGCTGGGGTAAATGCATGGGGTTATGGGGATAGGGCCTGGGTGGGATTGTGGTCGGTGCAGACTCGATGGGCTGCGATGGGCAGTTCCTTTTGCACTGTAGGACT
This sequence comes from Mustelus asterias, assembly GCF_964213995.1. Taxonomy (NCBI): domain Eukaryota; kingdom Metazoa; phylum Chordata; class Chondrichthyes; order Carcharhiniformes; family Triakidae; genus Mustelus; species Mustelus asterias. Next base: position 117,868,367 of record NC_135809.1, read on the forward strand.
CCATGAATAATCTATGAAACTTCACAACACACCAGTGCCAGGCAAAAACCATCTCCAGCAAGACAGGATCTAATTATCTCCCATTGATCCCTCATCTATAAGAAGTACACAAACAGAAAATGATGGAAAATCTCAGCAGGCCTGCCAGCATCTGTGGAGACACAATAGAGCCAACGTTTCAAGTCGGGATGACCCTTCATCAGAGCTGAAGACAAGGGAAATCAGGCAAGATTTATACAAGTCAGGGTGAGGGGGGCTGTAATTGGCATATATAAAAAGACAAAGGGAATGTAAATGGTGATGATAAAGTGTGCTAAGAGTGTCCATTTTCTGTTTTTGTTTCAGATTCCAGCATCCACGGTATCTAGGAGAAGTAGTAGGCCAGGTAAATCAAAAATGTTTCACCAGAAGTGTTTGCAGGGCAACACTGTCACTAGATTATCTGCAGATATATTCACTCTCACTGAATAATGTCTAGTGTTACCTTTCAGCAGCAATATACAGGCCTCATGGTGGCCCCCTCCCCCCCTCCACCATAACAACCCGGAACCCCCTCCACCCTCTCGCCTGTCGCCAACACTTGCAGTTCAGCTACACAAACCACAAGTGTATCTGGAAGGAGATGTCTATGGCAGGGTCTCTCAGAGCCTTGTGCAAGCACTCTCCCGCACTCCTTAACCATCAGACTTGTCTGACAGTCCTGAGCTTTTGCAATACTGTCTGCTGGGATTCTTGTTCAGTTGTCCACCTGCGTGGGCCAGTGTCTCCGCACTGATTGAACCTGTGCCACCCCCACACGAGGCTTTGCTCACTTTCACTTTTGAGGAAATGGCAGTGGTCACCTTCTCAATCAGATCTCCTCTCAGTCCCCTCCCCCAATCACCGACATCCTTTCCCCCCTGTGGACCCCCTGACATCACCTTCAACCTCCCCATCATTACCTTACAGCCCAACCCTTTTCCTTCAGGAATGTCCGGGTAAACCTGCACATTTACAACCTGCCTTAAAATCCCAACCCTTCTACAGTGACCTCCCAATCTCCTTCATCCCACCCCCATGTCTGTGTTTGCCTCTCTGCCCCCACCAACCACCCTCACCACTCCTTTTACTGATACTGCCACATCCTCACCCTCCCATCCCCCTCTGCCCCCTCTCATACTCACTATTCCTTCCTGGCATGCCCACCCTGAATCCGCTCCCGAAGAGGCACTTATTGACTCCACAAACCCCTCCCTTGCACATTCACCTGGACAGTACAAGACTCCCCCCAACACCTTGCAACTCCTTCTTTCCCCCCCTTGCACCATTCTCCCCTGTTCCTCATTCCTCTCCCTTATTCCTACCACCCTCCAAACTCTCTCCCGCCCAGCTTCTCACGCCTCGATACCTTCACCCATCCCCTTCCCAGATCTTCCTCTCCCACTCACACCTAAACTTTACCCTCTCACCATCACATAAACCTTCCTCCCCCCCAACCCCTCCCTCGCTGCATCCTTACCAGACCATAGCAGAGTCCCTGAAGAAGGTCCGAGACTAGAGCAAATACCATAGAAGATGCTGCGAGCCCATGGCTAATCCCTAAATTCCTGAATTATCAGCAAAGATTAAACTGCTGCATGGAGACCTCCCAACCTCCGAGAGCTGCTTTGCAGCAGAGCTTTATGTATGAAGATCCAGCCACCATGCGATCCACGTGTATGTCGGGGTCTGGTAGCTGCTGGCCTCCAACATCATAAAATCATGGCATCCCTACAGTGCAGAAAGAATGCAGAAAAGATTGACTAGGATGCTACCGGGACTTGGTCGTTTGCATTATAAGGAGAGGCTGGATAGACTGAGACTTTTTTCTCTGGAGCGTAGGAGGCTGAGGGGTGATCTTATAGAGGTCTATAAAATTGTGAGGGGCATAGATCAGCTAGGTAGTCAATATCTTTCCCAAAGGTAGAGGAGTCTAAAACTAGAGGGCATAGGTTTAAGGTGAGAGGGGAGAGGTACAAAAGGGTCCAGAGGGGCTATTTTTTCATACAGAGGGTGGTGAGTGTCTGGAACAAGCTGCCAGAGGTAGTAGTAGAGGCGGGTACAATTTTGACTTATAAAAAGCGTTTAGACAGTTACATGGGTAAGATGGGTATAGAGGGATATGGGCCAAACACGGGCAATTGGGACTAGCTGAGGGGTTTAAAAAAAAGGGTGGCATGGACAAGTTGGGCCGAAGGGCCTGTTTCCATGCTGTAAACCTCTATGACTCTATGATTTGGCCAAAGGAGTCTGCCCTGCTTCTCCAACAGAGAATCCCACCCAGGCCCATCTCCATAACCCCACGTGTTTACCCCACTAATGCCCCTAATCTGCACATCTTGTGACGCCGGGTCAATTTGGTACGGCCAATCCACATAACCTGCACATCTATGGACTGTGGGAGGAAACCGAAGCACCGGAGGAAACCCACGCAGACACGGGGAGAATGTGACAGGCATCTTCTCTTCGGACGTCCATGGTCTGAGCAAGGCCCAAAAGATAAGTCCTGACTTTTGGTCCAGACGTGTTCTGGACTGACTGGTGTAACAGGGAAACTGGGTGGGCGGGGGGAGCATTCCAGTTGGGCCTTTGTTAACGGGGTGCAAATCGGATTCATGTCGGCTTCCAGTTGTATTCCCAATCCACCCTGGTGGGCCCCATCGGAAGACCCCGCTGCAAATTCACACCGGAGTGAAACCGATATGTGGGCCTCTTTGGCCAAATTCTTCTCCCCCACCTCCCTCCACCCCCGACCCTGGCTACCATGGATCCTGCCCGCAGGGGCATGGGAGAATTCCGCCCAGTGTGTGTGTACATTCCACCACAGTGCTGAAGACTGGATTGAAAGAGAAGGATTTGAAAAAAAGCTGTCTTCGAAACATTGGGCCGGTTCAGGTCTTTACAGATTTTGTTTTGAAAAAGCTTTTTTTTTGTGTGTGCAGCATTTACACAACAAACAGTTGTAACTACATAAAGTCCTAACACGCAAAGAAGAAACGAGAAAAAGGAGCCAAGAAAAATGAAACATGAACCACACAAGCACAGGGGAAAAAAAATTCATTGTTGCTTCAGAACAGAGTGCCAAAGGCTGGTAATGGATTGGAAATAATGGATGATAAAATAGCAATGATCTGTTGCCAACTTGCATGAATCATGGGATATCGTCAAAAGACATGGGCAAATATATCTCTCTCTTTCTGTCAGCTGCTGGTTCTACAAAATGACAACATTATCAGGCTTATTTTATTCATTCTGTTATAAAAAATATATCTTGTGTACAATTCTCAACAGCTGAAAGATTCATTAGGTTCATTATGGAACAGTGCACGCCTGCCAAAGCACATTCCATTGGGGTAGCTCAGGAATTCGCAAGGATTTCTGTGCCAAGCAAATTTATTTAAGGTCGCGCAACAATGATACAGTGTGCGGGCAGTTTGAGGGGGCTTAATTGGAGCAGTGCTAAAAAGGCACTCCCCAATCACAAAATGCATTAATTTCACAGTGCATGAATTCCAGAGTCATTCCCTCAAGTCTCGGGCTATGGAGGGGGCTAGAGTCTGCTGGTGATTGGCTATATTGGCATGTGCTCCAATGTCAGGTAATATCTGAACTCCATCGAAAATGAATAGCTATTTACATAAAGAGCTTGCTTTGCATCATTGTGCCTCAGTTGATTCATGTAAATCAATGTTAATTTCAACAGATGGAAGGGAACCCAAATTCACAGTAACATTCCAACATTATAATTGACTGTTGGAAGCGAATGATATTAATGGCAAAGCCATTCAAGAAAAATAATTTGGAGACAACGATTATCTACATTGCATTCATCTTTTGCAACTTACTATTGCTGCGATGGCCAAGTGGTTAAGACATTGGACTCATAATCCAATGGGGTTTTCCTGCACAGGTTTGAACCCTGCTCGCAGCAGTTTTAAAGTTTATTTATTAGTGTCACAAGTAGGCTTGCAACAACACTGCAATTAAGTTACTGCAAAAATCCCCTCGTCGTCACTTTCCAGCACCTGTTTGGTTACACCGAGGGAGAATTTAGCACGGCCAATGCACATCTTTTGGACAGTAGAAGGAAACCAGAGCATACGGAGGGAACCCACACAGACACGGGGAGAATGTGCAGATTCCACACAGTCAGTGACCCAAGTCGGGAAGCGTCCCTGGCGCTGTTGGCAGCAGTGCTAACCACTGTGCCAACGATGACTTGAAATGTTGAGTTGAGAAAGCCTCTTGAAGCCACTTTGTATCTAGGGCAGCACAGCGGAAAAGTGGTTAGCACTGCTGCCTCAGAGTGCCAGGACCTGGGTTCAATTTCGGCCTTGGGTGACTGTCTGAGTGGAGTTTGCACATTCCCTCCGTGCCCGTGTGGATTTCCTCCAGCTGCTCTGGTTTCCTCCCACAGTCCAAAGATCTGCAGGTTAGGTGGATTGGTCAGGCTAAATTGCCCCTTAGTGTCCCAAGGTGTGTAGGTTAGATGGATTAGCCAAGATAAATGTGTGGGTTTACAGGGATAGGACGGGGGAAAGGGCCTGTGTAAGATACTTTATCAGAGAGTCAGTGCAGACTCAATGGCCAAATGGCCTAATTTGCACTGTAGGAATTCTATGATTCTGATTCTATGATTGAACAATTACAACTGTCTATATTGGTCAGATGACTATTTCAAGGGAAATGGATACATTTATATAGATGAGCAATAATTGAAGAGTGCCACTGCCGAGGAATCAAAAACAGGAGGGTTGGTTGAAGGAGAGATTGTCAGGTGGAGTAATTTTCCAGTTGCCCATCTCTCCAAACTTATTTCAAAAGAAAAGTAAAAATAAATTGCATTTATATAGCACCAATCATCATCTCAAGATGTCCCAAAGTGCTTCATAGCCAATTAAGTATTTTTGAACGATAGTCACTATTGCAAATATAGTTAGCACTGCAGCTATTAGTGTATGGCAAGATCTCACGAAGGAGTATCAGATAATCTGCTTTAGTAATGTTGGTTGAGGAATAAATATTGGTCAGGACAATGGGTAGAAGCAAGTGCCTTAGTCTTCAAAATAGTGGCATGGGACGTTTTTGTCAACATGAGAGTATCAGATTGGATACTCATTATCTGCTTCCATTGACTTTGTTTTGGAGAAAGTGCAGCTTTTTTTATATAAGTAGATTCGCTTTCTGTGTTGTTGCTGTTCGAGTTAAAAAATGGCTGGAATTCTCTGATCTTGTACACCCTGCCACCACTGCCAAAACTCCATTCACTGCGGCGGGAGCAGAGAATCCCAGCCGCAGGCGAGGTCAGAGAATTCCAGCTAATGTGTGTTTACGCTGTTCTTGGAGAAATTTCTATACTACCTCCCAATGTCTAGAGGGTTCATACAATGAAGCAGCATTCGCCACAGTGAATAGCAGACACCAGAGGAACTGCACATGTAGCATGCAGAACTCTTCAATAACCTTGCAACTTACATCTTCATCTCCAACTCCCTTTCTTCATCAAACACCTTGAACATGTCATGATCTAGTCCATGCCATTAGAAAGGGGCTGGGAAAAACGCAAACATTTTGACATAGGGTGTGAAACGGATTTTTAGACCCACACACTATTCTCTGGAACCAGTGCAATCTACTAATGGCGCAGCTAATTCAGAGAATTCCTTGTCCCTCCCCCATCCCCATTCAAGTAGAGAACATAAGAATACAAAGGTATTAGGATTAGTGCCTGTGTTAAAATAGAGGGCAGCAGGATGTCATGCAAACATGCTCCACATTTGTCCTTTGGTATTGCCAATGTTAATTTCTAGGCTGTTCATTTTGCACACCATGTCATTACAAATCAAACAGATCACAGCCAACCTTGTTATCTTGTGCTGTCAACCTGCAATACAGGTTAACTGATTAACAATATTCAGTACGGCTAGTCAAGCACAAGATTATGAAGAATAAGACAAAGACAAGTATAACATTGCAGACCTTGTACCTAAAACAAGTATTTTTCTTCTAGTAGAGTGGAAGTTTCAGGTGTTGGTCATTCTTTCACTTTCTGGACATAGTCACCAGCCATTAATTAACAAATTTCTTCCAAAGACACTCAATGTCAATATGACACTTCTGCCGCTATTTGGCAGTGACATTGGGTGTTGTGTATAAACACTGGCTTTGGGAGAACACTATTGACCATCTGCTGTGGCCCTGCTCAGTCACTGGTGCCTAATGATTCCTCCCTCAGGACAATCTCTGCTCGGTTGTTTCTGGGAATTCGATACTGACACTGGAATATTATTGGCCAGTATGTGGAAAGGTTTAGTTCTCTTCTGGCCATAGTATTTGTAGCAACTTAAATTTATGATATGTTGGCCAAGATCAACTGCACTCAAACCCTCTTTAGATCCCTCACTTCAAGTACTGCATTGAAGCAAAATCAAAGGAACCTGTCAGTTACACTGAAGTTAATCCAGTTTCAGGAACAAACTCAGATTGTAGACAACATCTTTCCACATAGTTTCTATGTATTTATGTTGTAGCTGGAGAAATATTTGGCTATAAAGTGTCAGGTCAATTCAATTGGTAAAACTCACCACTGAATCAGTAGTCATAGAATCATAGAAACCCTACAGTGCAGAAGGAGGCCATTCGGCCCATCGAGTCTGCACCGACCACAATCCCACCCAACCCCTATCCCCATATCCCCATTTATTTACCCTGCTACACCCCCTGACACTGAGGGTCAATTTAGCATGGCCAATCAACCTAATCTGCACATCTTTGCAGGAAACCCACACAGACACAAGTCGAATGTGCAAACTCCACACAGACAGTGACCCAAGCCGGGAGTCGAACCCAGGTCCCTGGTGCTGTGACGCTGTGAGGTCATTGTCGATATGGACGCATAATCTAGGCTGTTACTAAGAGTCACTTGGAGAAGAGTTACATATCATCTTACGCCATTCCACTTCAGAATAAAGCAACAAATGGGGCAAATCTGCCTATGTTGGGAAATATAACTCACTCTGATTCTTCCTGCACATTTTTGCACTGCACACCCAGTTTATCCAAGTTAGCCTTTATAAACTCATTTTATCCAAAGGTTCTGTCTTTGCAAGTGTCCTCAATCATATAAAGGTGGCCTTTGAGGTACCTTGAAAGTGTAAAGTGCAGAACTGATGGAGTGCTGTTGTACTAAAGGTGCATCTTTCACATGATAAGATCAAACTCGGGCCTCACTTGGCAGTTCATGTGGATGCAAAATGTTCCATGATATTGACTGAAGCAGAGCACAGGATTCTCCAGCTTTCTGGCCTCCCTCAGCCAACACCATCCAAAACAGATTAACTGGCCATTGCCCTCTGTGTATCCTTGCTGTGCAATAATTGCTGCTGTCTTGCTGACAGAACAATAGTAATTCAATGTCTCTGAGATGCATTGGGCTTCTTTAAAAAATATATACTTTTGCTGAAGGTTTTTCGTCTTTAACAAGAGTGGATGCTGGGACAGTGAATAAATTTGAGGAGGAGTTAGACAGATTTTTAATTGGTAATGGGTTGCAGGGTTATGGGGAGAAGGTAGGAAAATGGGGATGAGGAACATATCAGCCAAGATCGAATGGCGGAACGGACTCAATGGGCCGAATGGCCTCTTTCTGCTCCTGTAAGTTATGAACGTATGAACAAAATAATGCAACAAACTCTCAAGGATTTGTACAGTACAGCAAAATCGTTTTCAAACACATACATGTAGAAAGAGACAGAATAGAAAACATCAACGCAGTTAACTCAGATTATTCATTGACAAACAATGAGGAATATCAGGATAACAGGATAACAGGATAAACACAGTAAGAGTTTTAACAACACCAGGTTAAAGTCCAACAGGTTTATTTGGTAGCAAATGCCATTAGCTTTCGGAGCGCTGCTCCTTCGTCAGATGAAGTGGATATCTGACGAAGGAGCAGCACTCTGAAAGCTAATGGCATTTGTTACCAAATAAACCTGTTGGACTTTAACCTGGTGTTGTTAAAACTCTTACTGTGTTTACCCCAGTCCAACGCCGGCATCTCCACATCATAACAGGATAAAGCCACGAGCACATGGCACACTGGTACACACCCTGGCCCACAGGATAACAACACACAGGACATAACCAAACATGGCTCAAGTCAGCACCCTGAGACCCCCGACTGAGGCTGCCACTCAAGCGCCACCATAAACAGGATACCTCCCCTCATCAAAGAAACCCGAAAAACAGGATAATATCCTCACTGTACAAAATACCAAGTAACCGCTGTCACTATTTGCGAAGCCAAGAAAATATGGGTAACCCACGCAAGAAAGCAGGATAACCAAGGGTTCCCCACCCGCTGCCACCCTCCCGCCTGATTAAATGTCTCTCCCACCCCCAAATTGCCATTGGGGAGGGCAGTAAATTCCGTCTGGCGTAGTTATACGGTGCCTGGTCTGCTGAGGCAGGAAATTTCCCAACTCGAGTTCACTGCCACCTCGTTAGTGAAAATCGAGCCCCTTGTGAACGTTAGTCACTGAAACTGTCATTCAAATCTTCCCTGGTTGGGCCTATGGATATTTGAAAGCCACCTCTCTATCTGCTGGTTCTGTAAATTGAAGGGTAGGAATGGAATTAAAAGAAAGATTAGCACCTTTCACAATGTTCCATAGCCCTTTACATGAGTTACCTTTGAAGCTAAGTCACTGTTGTGACTAGGTAATATGGCAGCTGGTTTGGACACAGCAAGTTCACACAAACAGCAATGAGATGAATGATCTGATAATGTGATTCCGGATAATCTCCTCTTTTCATATGTCTCAAAGTGCTGCAATCATATTCAAGGGAACACATCTCACTTTATCTTGCAGAATTACCTCCGAATGTTGGAGGGACATGTTATTAAAGCCATAATCAGGGGCATAGATCAGCTAGATAGTCAATATCTTTTCCCAAAGGTAGGGGAGTCTAATACTAGAGGGCATAGGTTTATGGTGAGAGGGGAGAGATACAAAAGGCTCCAGAGTGGTAATTCTTTCACACAGAGGGTGGTGAGTGTCTGGAACAAGCTGCCAGAGGTAGTAGTAGAGGCGGGTACAATTTTGTCTTTTAAAAAGGTTTAGATAGTTACATGGGCAAGATGGGTATAGAGGGATATGGGCCAAACGCGGGCAATTGGGACTAGCTTAGTGGTTAAAAAAAAAAGGGCGGCTTGGACAAGTTGGGCTGAAGGGCCTGTTTCCATGCAGTAAACCTCTATGATTCTATGACTCATGTATTACACATAGGTCAAGCTATATAAACAAGATACAAAGAACAAAGAACAAAGAACAATACAGCACAAGAACAGGCCCTTCAGCCCTCCAAGCCCGCGCCGCTCCCTGGTCCAAACTAGACCATTCTTTTGTATCTCTCCATTCCCACTCCGTTCATGTGGCTATCTAGATAAGTCTTAAACATTCCCAGTATGCCCGCCTCCACCACCTTGCCCGGCAGCGCATTCCAGGCCCCCACCACCCTCTGTGTAAAATACGTCCTTTTGATATCCGTGTTAAACCTCCCCCCCCTCACCTTGAACCTATGTCCCCTCGTGAACGTCACCACCGACCTGGGAAAAAGCTTCCCACCGTTCACCCTATCTATGCCTTTCATAATTTTATACACCTTTATTAGGTCACCCCTCATCCTCCGTCTTTCCAGTGAGAACAACCCCAGTTTACCCAATCTCTCCTCATAACTAAGCCCTTCCATATCAGGCAACATCCTGGTAAACCTCCTCTGCACTCTCTCTAAAGCCTCCACGTCCTTCTGGTAGTGTGGCGACCAGAACTGGGCACAGTATTCCAAATGCGGCCGAACCAACGTTCTATACAACTGCAACATCAGACCCCAACTTTTATATCTATGCCCCGTCCTATAAAGGCAAGCATGCCATATGCCTTATTCACTACCTTCTCCACCTGTGACGTCACCTTCAAGGATCTGTGGACTTGCACACCCAGGTCCCTCTGCGTATCTACACCCTTTATGGTTCTGCCATTTATCGTATACGTGAAAAAAATAAAATGCATACAGAGGACTTCCATTAATGTTATTTATTGAAAGGATGGCACGATTGCGGTTATGTTACTGGGCTCATAAGATAGAAAACCTGAATTCCAATCTCATGATGTCGGTTCTTGATTTGAATTCAATGTAAGAAATGCTGGTATAAACCCACTTGGTTCGCAAATATGTCATAGAGAAGGAAACCTGCTATCCTTACCCAGTTTGGCCAACATAGAATTCCAGTCCCACATCAAGATGCTAGATTCTTCATTATGTGGCGATGCCAAAGTTGGACTGGGGTGGGCACAGTAAGAAGTCTCACAACACCAGGTTAAAGTCCAACAGGTTTATTTGGTAGCACAAGTTTTCGGAGTGCTGCCCCTTCATCAGGTGAGTGGAGAATTGGGTTTACAAACAGTGCATATATAGACACAAACTCAATTACAAGATAATGGTTGGAATGCGACTAAATCATGGAGCATCCACAACCCTCCTAGGTTTAGAATTTGAAAGATTCACAACTCTTTGCCTGAAGAAATTTCTCTTCATCCCAGGTCTAAATGATCAGTCCCTTATCCTAAGACTGTGCCCCTTGTTCTAGATTCTGCGGCCAAGGGAAACAATTTCTCAATTTCTACCCTATCAAGTCCCTTCTGTTTCAATGACTTCTCATCACTGCGAGTTCCTAATCACAAATTGTTTACTGAGTCGGCACTTGGGTTACGCTGTTTTCTACTGAAAGCAGAGAAGAGTGGAGGGTGAGTCCCTCTGAGCCATTCAGTCGCAAAGGGTGGCTTTTATACCAACATTTTGATTTGCAAATGGCAGCAGCAGAAAGTAAGCCACAAATTAGGACTCTGCGAATGGGGCAGTGGATCAAAACCCTGCATCGAAAGTGGAAAATTGAGAGATGCTTTAAGTGCGAATAAAAGTGCAATAAATAAAGAATGTGTGGTGACATTCCCTTCCTCAGAAAAGCCCAACGCGGAGAGGGGGGGTTAAATAAACGCGTGAAAGGCTATGTTTTCGCCAACTCTGGCACGACTCATCTTTTAATCTTCTGTTCATCCTGAAGCACATCCTATAACAATTTAATTTTGGAAAGCATACTTCCTGGAAGGTCCAGGTTATTAAACCTTTGGTGACAGGGAGCCGAGCAAAGTTGAGAAAATCCCCGTTTGATCGGAGATGGCTGGGGTGGGGCCTTGTTCGCAGTGGTTTGCTGGTAGACAGGCTCATGCTCCGGTGATGATGACTGCCTTTGTGAGCGAAGTTGTGGACACAGACTCGGCTCCCTGGCATAGATCATCAGTGCCCTCATTGATAAACTGCAAAATATCCAAGAGAAAATGGATGAAGCAGAGGAAAGACTTCTGTCCGTCGAGAGGACTATTTCCTTTGTGGGGGCTCACCTTCAGTCCTTGGAAATCCTACTGCACGGTATGTCGGACATCCTGGCTAGATTGGGGAGATGGGGCCAGAGGAGGAGTGTCCGTGCACCCGGTCTCCCGAGAGGAGCTGGGGATGAATTCCCGGCTGAATTTGAGAACTGGCTGCCATGCTTTCGCAATCTCGGTTTGAAGGCTGGCTGTTTCTAGTTTGATGGAATTTCGGGATGGATCCTTGTGCCAGAATTGTACCATCCCGCCCGCCACAGGAATTGGAGTGGGTGAGGGGCGGACAATGGGAAGCTCCGTTGACCTCGGGCGGAATTTTCCGGTCTTGGGTCAAGTGAGGTTGTAAAGTCCCACTCTTGATGTTGTTCGACAATCCTCTCAAGGCTTTAACATTTTCAAGTTTTGTGGATGGCTCTATTATTCTGCAGCTTATCATTAATCCTGCACTTTTATCCCTTGTGATCGTACTCCTGATTTTATGATGCTGTTTTTTATCTGGACCAGGGTATATGATGTATGAGCACTGAGGTGTATATTGCCTGATATCCAGTTATCCTTTGAAAATCAGGGGCGTTTATTTATTTGTTTCAGCCTCCACCCTAATAGGCCAGCAATGCCCAGCGGGTGGAAGTTCCTGCCCTGGGGTCCTTGATCCTGGTGAAGATCCGCTGCCGTCCAGTTAAGTGCCTGCATGACTCTAGGTCTTCCCCCAAAAGAGGTGTTTTGGGGCTTCATCCAGTCACCTTCATTAATTGCAGCCCTATTTTCGCCATAGGGAGATGGGGTAGAATTGGTTCAGGTCCACTGCCCCTGGAAACAGTTCAGAAACAGACACAGAGGTGTGTGAGTACCAAGGCAAGCTGGATAAAAGGCCATTTAAATCCTCTTGGTCTTTGGTCCAATTGAATTAAAAGCTGTTAGACCCTTACCACACATGCCCCCTCACCATCCACCCATAGTCTATGCCTTCCCATGCTATATGCCCTTCCATGTTCACTATTTCCCCTCCATGCCCAATTGCCCCATACCATCAGTAGATCGAGTACACTGACTCAGTCAGTGCACTCAATATACAGAACAAATGAATCATATAATATTTATTTATTATTAGTGTCACAAGTAGGCTTACATTAACACTACAATGAACTTACTGTGAAAAACCCTAGTTGCCACACTCCGGCGCCTGTTTGGGTACACTGAGGGAGAATTTAGCATGGCCAATGCACCTAACCAGACTGTGGGAGGAAGCCCATGCCAACATGGGGAGAATGTGCAGACTCTTCACAGACAGTGACCCAAACCAGGAGTTGCTAACACAGTGCTAACCACTGTGCTGCCCTAACAACAGCAAGTGTTGGAAATATTTATGAGAAAAACATCCATTGCGAAATCTGCTTTGAAAAATAAACTGCTGCTCTTCCAGTCGTATCAAAGTGTAATCCAAACACTGCCAGTCATAGGCTGGGATTTTACGACCTCGCTCGGGTGAGGCTCGTAAAATCCTGCCCGAGGCCAATGGAGAATTCCATTCTGCTATTGTTTCAAGGACAGCAGCTTTACCTCACCTCTTAAACTCGTCCAAATAAACATAAAGGCATTGAAAAAGGATCAAAGAAAGAAAATGTATTATAACCTCATAAAGATGTCATTCAATCAAAGCTAACGCTCCATTTCAGCTAACGTAAAAAGATACTGCTGAGCCAACCTATTAGTGTGTCTTGGAGTTCAGCCAAGCATTCATAACAAGGCCATCTGGCAACAATATCAACAGGAACAGATGATCAGACCGTCAGTTTCTCCAAATGGTCACATTTGATTGGCTGATTTTCCATAATTCACCACTCACTTATTCACATAATTCACTACTGCTCAGCAGGGGTTTATTTACACAGGCTGAAGGAGACTGTTAACTTTGATTGATTGGTATCTTTAGGCTATAATAAGTTGTTCTTTTTTGACCTGTCTTTTCTGTGTCTCTTGTTTCATTTGGACCAGATGCAGAAGTGTGAAGTGGGGTGAAGCTTCTGTTATTTGAACTGTGAATGTCAGTGCCTGAATGACACTTTTATAAGGTTGTACGAACAGCACTTTCAAAGCAGATTTATGAATGGATGTGTTTTTTCAATGAGTATTTCAAGACTTGCCATTGTGGTATGACTTAATGATTTTGTACATAGTGCATTCCGGTGAGTGAGCATGGAAGGGGCTTGGAGGGCACATAGGGACATGGAAGGGTCATGGAGAGGACTTGAATGGAGCTTGGGACATGGGAACAAGGAGGGGTAATGGGTAAGATTTTTAAATCTTATCTTTCAAAGGATTCCCAAATCCAGACAATGGTGCATGATCCCTCTAAGGGGTTGTGAACTATGAGTCCTTGATTAGCTGACCAGACTCCAGGAAAATTGTAGGGGGCTCTGAGATGCTACACAATGCCCCCAAACCCTGCACTCATCCTCCACCCCACCCCCCAACTAATGGAAGCTCTAAAGGCTGCAGGCTCACTACCTCTACCCTTATTCCATGCTAGCAAAAATTGCTGGTGTCAGAAATAGGGGTGGGAATGCTGAAAGGAGGGCCCAGCAGCCATTTTGAAATCCCTCACTCCCATTCTGACATAGACCGCGCTGGGTTGAGGCTGACTGCAACAGCAGGGGCCTGACAACTCTGTCTTTCTCTGTCAGGCCTCTGCTGTTGGAATTGCGCATGTGCAGACAGAGGGGTCTGCACATGTGCAATAGCTCCCTCTGCTGGTTGAAGAAGCTGGCTGGCGAGCTTAGCCCTGCTCACTGCCTGTAGTAGCTAGAAACAGTCTAGTCCATTTTTCAAGGACTACGTGCATTAGATTGGGAGTAAAAACCAACCCCAAAAATGGATCTGCAACTCTCCCATTTTCAAGCTAGCTGAACACTTAGGCCGGAATTTTACTGTCATGCCCACCCTGATTCTGGGGGCGGGTGAGGCTCAGAGAATGGCATTCTCCGATGGCCTCGGGTGGGGTTGTACGAACCTCAGGCGCTCATGCTGGTAAAATTCCGCCCTTAGAATTCTTCTCCTAAAATTTCACACTATGATTTTATCATTCTATTATATAAGCAGAATATTAAATGGAAATGTTAGCAAGGAAATGATGGAGGGAGATACGGAGACAAAAAGTGCAGAGAGAGAAATAGGTCTGTGGAAGAAAGAGACAGAGAAAATGCTGTTATCACAGGAAAGATCATTTTGCAAAATGTGGTCCTTCTGCAATGCAAAATGTATTCCCTAATTCCCAATGAACACACATTGCCTTTTGTATAAATGCTCCACAGGTCAGGCAAATGTTTAGGAGCTTTAGAGCCACACATGATTTTACTGGGGCTTTCAGATGCATTGGATGGATTAAAAGGATTTAAAAGAATCAAACAAAAATATCTGATATTCAATCTATTGGTATGAGAGCAATTCATTTGCTGTGTGTGTGCAAAGATATACAAACAGATGCTTTAAAGAGAGAGGCAGCGATAAAGAGGGAGGGATAGAAAGAGAGGTGGAAACCAAAAGGGGGGAAATAGAGATGGAGAGAAGGATGGAGAAAAAAGATAGAAAGAGAGAAAGATAGAGAGTGATCAAAGGGAAGGTAAAGGACGAGGGATGGAGAAAGAGTGAGTGATAGAGAGAAAGAAAGTGATAGCGAGAGAAAGGGAGGTGAAAGAAAGAGAGAGAGAGTTGCAATCACAGTAAAGGTCATTTTGCTTACTGCAACCCTTGCCAGAACCATATGCAGGAAATGAAAGTGCAACCCTCAACAAATGTAGGTTCACCTGCCAGGCAGCATATGCTTTGCTGCGATCAAACCCAAAGGGCTTTGGTAAGAACTGAGACAGATGTGCTGTTGACCCCTCTAAATCCAATCAGCAACTACCAGAACATGCCATTTACAGTCACAAAAAAAACACATCGCCGCACCACATTAGCAATGAGTATTCATTCGAAAGATATGAAATAAAACATTTTATGGTAATATATGTAGAACAGAAAATGTAGAAGAAAATATACAGAGGCCATCACTCTTTTTTCTGAACCATCATTGTCTTGGTTGATATAACGCAAAGATTATTTTGTATCTTCTTTTCTTCTTTTTCCATCACTCCAGCATTCAGCGGTTGCGAGGATGCTGAAAATAAAAAAAACATAAGCAACAGCAACGGGTATTTATACACTGGCTGGAAGTTTACCATCCCACCAGCCGCGGGAATCGGAACAGGTGAGGGGCGGACCATGGGAAAGGTCCATTGACCTCAGGTGGGTTTTTCTAGTTTTAGGCCAGGCCAGGCTGGAAAATCCCACCCACTGCCTTTAAACACCCCAAGGTGCTGTCCAGGTGTGAACATCAAATAAAATTTGATGGGAATTTCTGGCTGCACGCAGCCCAAAACCGGAAAATCCCGTTCAAGGTCAACAGACTTTTCCATGGTCTGCCCCTCGCCCGTTATGATTCCCGCAGCGGGTGGAATGGGAAAATTTGCCTACAAGTCATATACGGGGCCTGACTTTACCACTTTGAGTCGAAGTGCCGAATCTGGGGTTCAAATAGATCCGAGCCTGGAATCTTCTTTCCAGCGCGCCCATACGCGTTTTGCCGGCTCTGGTCCGATTCGCGCTGTGGGTGGGGCTTAGCGCTGGCGGACCGATCGGAGGTCTGAACTGCGCATGCGCAGTTCGAAAGAAATCTGACAGAGCGCGCACGGGCGGGAAGATTACTCTTCCCTGCAGGGGCAAGAGAGCGGGAGAGATGGCTGTGGCTGGTAGTGTACCAGTGATGGTGTATCCCTTTACAGGCCCAGCTTGGTCCTTCTCCAGTGTCTCCACTTGGACTTGTACTGATCTTGTAGCCGGTTTTCATGCGGATCCACTGTGGAATCAGCCGGTTCTGCTTCATCTTCTTAGCGAGGAATCGCTTCATCCTGAAGGTTTTGTGGGATGGCATGGCTGCACGTCCACTCTGGCAGGAGGGATTCGTTCCTCCGGTGGGGAGGAGGGGTCACCCGCAGACTGGCGGCGGACCCCCCTGCCCCCTCCCCTCCCCATTGATCGGCGGCAGACTGGCAGCGGTACCCTCCCCAACCAGAGGATGATCTGGGTCCCCTCGCCCCCCCTGCTCCCCCCCCTCCCCCCATCCCACCAACCAGAGGATGACCTGGGTCAGAGAGCCGTTGCAGGCTCTGAGCCCGCTCTTCGGAAGCTGCAGCGACGACTTCAGACTTTTATTTACCAGGTCGGTAACAGCGCGGACGCGGATCGAGCCAGAAGATGGTAAAGTGGGATTTGGCGGTAGAGTTGGGCGCGCGGTTCATTAAGTCGATTTAAATGCATGCTAATGCATTTAAATCGTCGGGCCGCCCGATTCGGGCGCGCGCCGGATCTGTGCCCGAATTGGGTGTTGGTAAAGCCGCGATCTGCTCGGAATCGGGTGCAGATCGCAGTATAGGCCCGATGCCCAACTTTACCGTGATTTCGTGCCCGGAAGTTTTGGTAAAATCAGGCCCATGGAATTATTAGGCAAATAACCAAAAGCTTAGTGAAAGAGGCAGGTTTTAAGTTTGACGGCGAGTTAGAGAGGTGGAGAAGTTTAGAAACGGAATTCCATAGTGCTTTGTCATCTAAAGATAGGGCCATTAGTAGTGGAGTGTTAAAATTGGGGTTGCCTGACCCTGTCAAGAGGACAGCATTAGAGAAGCATAGATATCTCAGAGAGTTGTAGAGTTGGCGGAGATTATAGACGTAGGAGGCAGGAGACCCTTGAGGGAGTTGAAAACAAGGATGAGAATTTTAGAATTGAGGTGTTGCTTAACTGGGAGTCAATGACAGTCAGTGTCATTGGGGTGATAGGCAGACAGGACAGTGCAAACCAGGACACGGACAGCAGAGCTTTGAATGACTTTAAGTTTACAGGGAGTAGAACTTGTGCACTGGAATAATCAGGTCTATCGATAACAAAGGCATGAATGAAGGTTTCAGCAGCAGTTGAGCTGAAATAGGGGCAGAGTTGGGGAATGTCACAAATACAAGTCTTGTATCCGTCCTCTAGGAAGTGCCGAATATGACTGAGGCCAACATGTCCTTTGGGTTTTGACGTTTCCACACTGTGGGCAAGAACCTGGCCCTCTGTTCAGTGCCAAGCCTTATAATAACAGCTTAATATCTGGGACAACAAGGCTACAAACTATAGCCTTTGCCTCCCTGTGGCACCAGCACACTGTTATACCAGCAGACACCATGGCATCGAAGGACATTTAGTCAAAGTATGGTGCAAAGCATTCAATACCCATACTAATTTTCCATTGAACATCTTCATACCAAGGATTAAACAAAACAGTGGCTTCTGCCACTGTTTAACACAAAAATTCACTCTGCCAGCTTGGGAGTGCTTCTCCTCCACAGATTGAAAACACATAGTTACCTTGGTGACAGCTGTAACACAGTATGCTGATATTTTTAGCTTATACATGAAAAATTAATCTTCGTCTACCATCTCGGCACATTGGAAAGGTACGCATGCTCCTTATTTCAACTGTTCCTGGCAAATATTCAGAAGGTGAACAAGGAAAGGTGCACCTTTATCTTTAGCGCATCCATGACTTAAATAGAATAAGAGTGAGCCATTATGTGTTTAAGTTAAGTTCAGTTTAAAGGACTGATGTGGCAGGTTGCTGATGCAGTAGGTGGCCACTGAGTTTAGTGCTCGGTGCAGTACCGAGCTGCAGCTGTATCTACACTTGTCACTATGCCAACCTGCTATTTGCTTGCCCGTCCCTTACTCCTTCCTGGTCATATCCCATCTGCTTCTGAGCGAGTGATGTGCTGTGTATTACAGATTCTACTCCATTCTTTGTTGTGGACAATTTTGGGAGGGGGGGTGAGGGGGAGGGGAGGTGGCGGCGATGGGAGACAGCGAAAACAGCATCTTACGTTCAATCCGTAAGGTGAAACGGTTTGGCTTCGGCCCGCAGTCACACAGACATCAGACTTCATCAGATAAGATGAGCAGCCTTTTCAGCGCACAAGGTAAATAAACAAAGAGAGATCTCTGCAATATGGGACATCTGTCCCAGACTCTTCCAGCCGCATTGAAGGGAAACTAAAATCTCAGCCCAGGGGAAGTTGTCGGAAGAGAGCGCCAAGAGAGTGGCAGATGCGGTTATCATTTTAAAAAAAAGACAAGGGAACTGAAAGATGAAAGAGGCAGGTTTAAAGGGAGGAGGTGGGTTGTGGGGCAGTGGTGGTGGTGGCGGGTGGAGGGGGGTGGGGAGGGGTAACATGGGAAAAGATGAGAAGGTGGAAGAGGAGGACAAAGTAAGATCCTCCAGTACCTCGGAGGTTTTGTGACATGGTGGTCGCGTCCCAACCGCTGGATCATTAGCTGTGGGTTTGAGTCCAACGTCAGCACTCAACGGCCATAGAAGGAGCGTTGAACATGGTTCATCAACTCAGGAATCCTTCCACTGCTTCACCCCAAAGGGTAACAAAAACAGAGTGGATGTGAAGATACGCTTAATAAAAAAAACTGGGCAAGGGAGGCGGATAACTAAAACAATCAAAGACTGGAATGGGAGTCTGGGATTTTTCCCACATTGCGTACTTAAATACAGTGACCTTTGAACAGAGGACAGCTCAATTCTGTGAAAATACAAATCATCTACAGTGAACAGTGCTGCTCACTTAATGAAAGAGTGAAACTTGCTAAATGATTCTTCACTTGGCACAACACAATGGCTCTTGACATTGATACACAATGACCTGCATTTATATCATTGAAATTTACAGTGCAGAAGGTGACCATTCAGCCCATTATGTCAGTGCTAGCTCTTTCAAAGAGCAATAATGCTTAATCCCACATTCTCCCTTTTTCTCTGTAAAGCTGTAAATTCCTAATTTTCAAGCACTAATAAAATTAGTTATTGGAATCAGCTTCCACCACCTTTTCAGGTAGAGTGTTCCTGACCCCAACAACTCTTTTGCCAAATGGTTTAAATCTGTGACCTCTGATGATTGACTCAGTCACCAGATGGACTAGATTTTTTTTCTATCAAATCTAACAAAGTAGTCATCATGTTGAAAATCTCTATTGGGTTGTCTTTTAATCTTCTCAGTTTTAAGCAGAACACTGTGACGAAACAAAAGATACTTACTCCTGAGTTAAGAACTATAGTTCCCAGGGCGCCATGGGTCTTTGGTGCATGATTCAGTTGTGATAGGGCCACATACGCACAGTTCATCCGTTTTCATGTCTTTCGGCTGTGAACCAGGCCTAACCTGCACAGGAGAAAAAGTGGAAATGGCGTGAAACTGGAGGCCAAGTGATCTGAAGAGGAGAAGGTGTTTCAGGGAGCAGGACATGGGAAGGGAGACAGGTTGAAGGTCGCAAACTAAGGAGAAGATCCCAAACCAAGGAATGGGGCAGAAACAGGCTCCAAAAGAAGGTCCCAGGTAAGGGACATGGACAGAGCTCAGAAACAGATCCTGTTAAGTAAAGTTGAGATGAAGGAGTAGAGCAACAGGCTCCGAATTGAAGAGAGAGAACTGTGCGGAGCAGACTTCAAGCAAGATGGGCTGGAGAGGAGCCTGAAGATTCGAGAAAGCAGCGGAAGGTTGGTGACTACATGCTGTGGGCCATAAAGAATGATGTTCTGCTTGGCATGGCTAATGATCTGACATTGTGCTTGGAAGATTAAGCTTGATCTTACGTGAAGATCCAGAGGAAAGGAACCTCAGACTGAAACTCTGGAGTTGAATCTTGGTTGAGTGGGAGCAATCCTTGAGAGAGAATTCCAAGGCGAGAATTCCATATGTGGGGATTGGAAACACTCATGAGAAAGGTAGAGGCTGGGATTCTCTGCCCTTGTTTTCGGCGGTGGGGGCAGAGAATCCAACCGGAATCCCCAGACAGCTTTTACACCGGTGGGGTTTCCCATTCCCAATGTCTCCAACCCCACCCCCGCCAATGATGTAATGGGGCTTCTGCTATGAAAGATCGGAAACTTACCTTTACAAGTCATGAGTGGGCTTCCCCATTATCTCCCCATGTTGGGATTTCCCCTCCACCCTGCCAGCATGGTGTCATGGGGTGTGTCTCCAGGATTTTTTATTGACTATGTGTCAAAGGATATGGCAGGAAAAGTCAGCAGTGGAACCAACGGACAGCACAGCACATTTCCCAGCTGAGTTGACACTATGTCAAAAAGTGATAAAACTCCACCCAGAGTTTTGAGTAAGACCTGTTGACTCACAGCGTGACAAGCTTCTGGATAGGTTGTTGAGAAATCCATAGAATCTGCACTGCCCACCCCTGCCTCTGGGGGCCTCAATGGTCTCCAGTCTTACAGGCGAGGTCATCATGACAAGTCCCCGTTGATAGGGACCATAAGTGATCTTCGCCGGTGCGAACCTCCACCGGCAAAATGATTTAATTCTAATTTAAATATTAAAATCACACCGGAAATCCGGGGCTGGTAAGATCGCGAAAGGTGAGAAGCCAGGCCCAAACTCGAATTTTCCACCTCTCGTGCGATCTTATTGGCTCACCCTGCCCAAGGACCCTTTGGCTTTTTTAACTTCCAGCAGAACCAATCCATCTATTTTTGGAGCTTAAAATTGTCCCAGCATTTCCAGCTGCTGGCCATTCATCAGAACTGGAAGAATTTAAAGAAGTACAGAATTGTATTCGGTTCTGACCACCATAATTTAGGAAGTATGTCTAGATCTTGGCAAGGGTACAGAGGAGATTCACCAGAATGATCTCAGGGATACAGGGACCTCTGTTATGTGGTGAAGCTGGGATGGAGAGTCAAGGGGAGGTTTAATTGATGCGTTCAAAATCGTAAATAATTTTGATGAAGTGATTGAGGAGAATAAGGTCTGGATTTTCCGGCCGCGCTCGCCCCAGGGCTAGAAATTCCCGCTTGAGGTCAATGGACCTTTGCACGGTCCGCCCCTGCCGGCTATGATTCACGTGGGATGGGAAAGCTTCACCCTAAGTGTTTCCACTGGCACGAGGGTTGATAATCAAAAGACATTATTAAAGGGCCAAAGGGAGAATGAGATGATTTTTAAAAATATGCAGTGATTTTTAATAACATTAAATGCTGGGGGCAGAAGATTCAGTTGTAAATTTCAACAGGGAATTGGATAAGTGTTTGAAGAATATATATGGGGCTATGGGGGATAAAAGCAGGGGGCTGGGACTATTTGGATACCTTTTTCAGAGAGTCATATGGCCTCAACCTGTGCAGTAAGATTCTATAACAGCTTGAAGCAGTCGCAGGGACAAGGGAATGCAGGAGGAAGGGTTACAGACAAAGAACAAACAGGGTTAAGGGACCCTAGGGTGGAGGGCGGGAGTGATTAAATAAAGTAAAGCTAATTTATTAGTCACAAGTGAGGCTTACGTTAACACTGCAATGAAGTTACTGTGAAATTCCCTGAGTCGCCACACTGCAGCAACTGTTCGGGTCAATACAGCTAACCAGCACGTCTTTCAGACTGTGGGAGGAAACCGGAGCACCCGGAGGAAACCCACGCAGACACGGGGAGAATGTGCAAACTCCACACAGACAGTGACCCAAGCCGGGAATCAAACCCGGGTCCCTGGCGCTGTGAGACAGCAGTAGTAACCACTGTGCCACCATGCCGCCCTGTTTTGACAAAGGGAGAAATGACACAGGGGGAAATGGTACAAGGCCAAAGGAAACAAAATGGGATGAGTAGAGAAACAAAAGAGACAGGTCCAGAGGAGGTGTAGAATAGCAGATGGAGAGCAAAGCATGGAAAATCTTTCTTACCAGTGTGTAGATTTTAAGATTACACCAGCAAAAATGACGTTCTGCAGCAATGGGCAGAATCTTTGTGGAGCTTGACTGGGGAGCAAGTAAATGCCACCCAATACACATCAGAGTGCTCATGCAGCTGCAGTCACCATGTGGGATCCATCATTAAGTCAAGCACCATTGACTGCAAGCGCCGTGCACTATGGAAATGGTTTCTCAGCAGTGCGCGGCAGTCAGTAACACTGCAAATTCTAAATAACATCTTCATTAATCAGGATCTAATCATTCTGATTTATGGAAATAGAAATGCAATGTGCAAATTGCCTTATATGTCTGACTGACTGTGGCGCAGGTGGTACCTCGGAGGTCAGCGCAACTGTGGCCTAGAACGGCCAAATCCAGATTAAATTAAACAAACTGCTCGCTTGATCTGTGGGGAGTTTTTTGTAAGAAGGAAAAGGATGTTATCTCATTCGAAACAATAATAAACGAGCTTGGGTTTTTGATGCTTAATGTCAACCATCATTTACAGGGCTTCCAACGTTTGAACATTCTGACATTCTGCACTGCCATCTGTTGGACATTGAGATTAACTTTGGAGGAACTACTTGAATAATTAAAACAACTAGAAGTATGATGTGTGTGTCCGTTCTTAATACCTCAGGCTGAGATTACCAGGTTCCTCTTTGCTGACTTAAAAAAAACCCCATTGATTTAAAACACTCTTCGTGTATGAAATTTGAAGTGGTTTTAACAAATTGGCTTTAATTGAAGATTTGATATAATTCTATTCCTTCTGATAATTTCCCACATAAACTGACTACACTTCAAAAGTACGTCATTGACTGTAAAGTAATTTGATTTGATTTAATATTGTCACATGTATTAGTATACAGTGAAATGTATTGTTTCTTGCGTGCTATACAGAGAAAGCATACTTTTCATAGAGAAGGAAAGGGAGGGTGCAGAATATAATGTTAGGGTGTAGAGAAAGATCAACTTAATATCAGGTTATTTTTATTCATATGTGGGACATGGGTGTCGTTGGCTGGCCAGCATTTATTGCCCATCCCTAGTTGCCTGAGGGCAATCATAGAATCATAGAAATCCTACAATGCAGAAACAGGCCATTCGGCCCATCGTGTCTGCACCGACCACAATCCCACCCAGGCCCTACCCCCATATCCCTACACATTTACCCGCTAATCCCTCTAACCTACGCATCTCAGGACACTAAGGGGCAATTTTAGCATGGCCAATCAACCTAACCCGCACATCTTTGGACTGTGGGAGGAAACCGGAGGACCCGGCAGTTGAGAGTCAACCACATTGCTGTGGCTCTGGAGTCACATGTAGGCCAGGATGAGTAAGGATGGCAGATTTCCTTCCCTAAAGGGCTTTAGTGAACCAGATGGATTTTTCCAACTATCGACAGTGGTTTCATGGTCATCAGTAGGTTCTTAATTCCAGATATTTTTTACTGAATTCAAATTCCACCATCTGCCATGGTGGGATCCGAACCCGGGCCCCCAGAACATTTCTGGATTAAGTCTAGTGATAATACCAATAGGCCATCGCCTCCCCTGGGTAGGTCCATTCAAAGGTCTGATGGCAGCAGGGAAGCGCCAAATCTGTAAGAGATTGAATTAAAGCGTTGTTACAGAGTTTAAAAGAGTTAGAATAGGGGTTTAAAAGCACAGAAGAATAAAAGATAGAATTAGAGGGTATGCTGGACACAGCTTGCAAGAAGTCGCCACGCTCCAGCGCCATTGCTTTGGCTCACAGTGAAAGGCACCATGTAAATGCAAACCTTTATTTCTATTGTGGAATTATCTGCCTCAGACTCTCACAGCATTGTGCAATCATTAAAGCTAGGGGTTCCTGCTGCTGATATTAGTCCACAAACCCTTAATGTGCACTCCATCATCCATTATTTTAGCAGATACATTAACCTATTTATTTTAAATGGGAAGGCTGTACAAACATTTAAACTCACTCCCACTAATATAGGCAACATTAATTTCTGGGCTTTGGTGTATGAATAGACCACTAATTTTAGAGAATTAATTGCACCTTTGGATTAATTATACTGTCGTGGCAGGTGAGCTGAACTGCTACACTAAAATTAACCTCGCGGTGAGGACCGGTTTGCTCCATGTTCAGGAGAATGGACTTCTTTTTCACAATAAAAAAACCTCTTTATTTACACAGATCAGGAAACAGAATGCTGGGTTTGAAGTTAAGGCTGTGTGCATGTTAGGAGTTCCTCACATCAGTGTTTGTATCAGCCTTTCTGCATTGATGCAGGGCACAGCTCCACAGTAACAGCTCCAGCACCAACAGCCAAACACTTCCAAATTCTTTGAGCTCTTTCTTGCTGCTCAGGGCTTCTTTAGCAGGACCATGTGAGAATAAGAGCCGGTGGGTGAGAATGCAATTGAAAGATTCGAAATAAAAGGTTGTGCTCATTCTCACTACTTTCCAGAATGAAGGTTAACCTGTCAGCACAATAGCTTTCAGTGCCGGGAATGTTGAGGTAAATAAAAGCAAATTACTGCGGATGCTGGAATCTGAAACCAAAAGAGAAAATGCTGGAAAGTCTCAGCAGGTCTGGCAGCATCTGTAAAAAGAGAAAAGAGCTGACGTTTCGAGTCCAGTTGACCCTTTGTCAAAGCCCAGCTTTGAGTTAGACAAAGGGTCATCTGGACTCGAAAGGTCAGCCAGGCACTCTGACACTGCCCACCTGTTACTGGGTAGTGCCAAGGGTCTGTGGCCTAAGGGGAGGAGGCGGGGCCTGAAGGGACCAAGAACATGATGGGGCGGTGCCACAATGGAGAGGCAGGTGGTGGGGAGTTCTGTAGAGTGTACTCTGCATCAGTGATTGGCCGGGGTTATGATCGTCCACAGAGGGTGAGGGGGGGGAATCAGAGTGGCGATCAGCCGGGAGGTGGGGGGCAATTGGGGTGGTGATTGGCTGGGCTGGGGGATTGCAACAGAAATTGGGGGGGGGGGGGGGGGCGAATCAGGATGGTGATCGGCTAGGGGTGAGGGGGGTCCAGGCAGGAAAGTTGCTGGGGCAGCGATCGGGAGTGGGGGGGCAATGTCTGGAGGGGGTGGGGACATGGAGGGGAGTGACAGGTCTCTCAGTGCACTATGTACACACTAAATACAGTGCACTGGGAGATTGAGGTGTTTGCGCAATGGCACAGCTACAGCTCAACAGTCAAATTACCAGTGTGAATAGGCTCCGCCTACTCCTCCTACTGGTGAGAAACACATTTAGTCTCTTTTTTTCATAGAATCGTAGAATAGAATCATAGAAACCCTACAGTGCAGAAACAGGCCATTCGGCCCATCAAGTCTGCACCGACCACAATCCCACCCAGGCCCTACTCCCATATCCCTACACTGCTCTTTTTGTGCCATATCATTGCATGTCAGAGCTCGCCCAGAAAATGGGAGCGATTCTTTCCCATTTTCCCACTGGTTCAGCACTTAGAATTTTTATGGTAAGATTGCCCCCCTCTGACTTTAATAGAAATTAGGCTGGTGAGTATACTAGTACATTTGCCGAGTGCACGAATACTCAGTGACAAGTGAGTGTTTTGGTTGTCAGAGCATAATCCCTCCAAGATACAAACTCCAAGAATATCATGAATAGATATTTTTATTGAAGTTACATGGGAGTACACAGTGTCATCCCAGTTCTCCCTGTGTCTGCGTGGGTTTCCTCCGGGTGCTCCGCTTTCCTCCCACACTCCAAAGATGTGCGGGTTAGGTTGATTGGCCATGCTAAATTGCCCCTTAGTGTCCCAAAATGTGTAGGTTAGGGGGATTAGCGGGGTAAATACGTGAGGTTACAGGGTAAGCCTGGGTATGTGTCAGTGCAGACTCGATGGACCGAATGGCCTCCTTCTGCACTGTACGGGTGCTATGATAAAGGAAAATGTTACAGGATTTCACTGCTGCCCCCAACTTCCTCCCCCGCAAAAACTTTGGAAGAAATAAGTTCCTCAGTGTTCTGAATAACCTCTTGAATCATGTGTTAGGGATGACAACTAGTCACTTATTACATGGAGAATCCTGCAACTCAACATGCACCAAGCTCCAAAAAGGCCAGCCATGCTGAAAAAACTTTACTTGATTTAGTTGAGTTTATATACTGTACTCCAAGGTTAAAAGCAAAGGTTGAGTGCAACAGTCGTACTAGTCCAGTAACTCAGAGGTCATGAGTTCAAATCACACTAGTCCAGCGGAGTCTGGCAACACCTTTTGTTTTTAAAAGTCTCATCCTCAGTTTCAAATCCCTCTTTGTCCTCACCCTATGCTATCTCTGCAACCTCCTCCAGCCTTGCAACCCCCTGAGATCTCTGCACTGCTCCAATTCTGCCTCTTTGGTTGGGAAATAAATATTTCAGAGTACAGACCAATTTGAAAAGACAGGCTGAATGGAAAAGGAGGGTGGGATAGCCTTGATGATAAAGGATGGCACGAGGATATCAGTGAGAAAGGACCTTGTCTCAAAAATCAGCAAATAGAGTCTGTATGTGTGGAGATTAGAAATAGCAAGGGTCAGCAAACTCAGTTTGGAGTTGATTTAATTTGATTTATTATTGTCCCATGTATTAACATACAGTGAAAAGTATTGTTTCTTGCGCACTATACAGACAAAACATACCGTTCACAGAGAAGGAAAGGAGAGAGTGCAGAATGTAGTGTTACAGTTATAGCCAGGGTGTAGAGAAAGATCAACTTAATGCAAGGTTCAAAAGTTCAAAGCCATTCAAATGGCAGCAGGGAAGAAACTGTTCTTGAGTTGGTTTTTATAGATCTCCTAACAGTACTGTTGGACAGAGCATTACACAAGAAATTGTGTAATGCTCAATTTACAAAATAATGATTGGAATGCGAGTCTTTACAGGTAATCAAGCCTTAAAGGTACAGACAATGTGAGTGGAGAGAGCGTTAAGCACAGGTTAAAGAGATTATTTGTAAAGAGATTATTTGTAAATTGAGTTTGCGTCTTTATATGCCCTGTTTGTGATTAGAACTCCCACTCACCTGACGAAGGGGCAGCGCTCCGAAAGCGAGTGGCTTGTGCTACCAAATAAACCTGTTGGACTTTAACCTGGTGTTGTGAGACTTCTTACTGGGTTCAATGTGTGCAGGGGGAAGAATTCAGTGGGAGGCCCAAAAATCGGTTTTACATTGGTGTGAATTTCTCTCGGGATCTTCCGCTAGATAGGGAAACCTGCTGGAGGCTGGCAAGAAACTCATTTGTTTCCCGCTAATAGGATGCAGATGAAGGCCAATTCACCCATGCCAGATTCTCTGTGGCGCCAGTGTGAAACACATGTGGAACAATGTGCTGTGCAGATGTCAGGACTCACCTGAACAACGCCTGGGGTTTCCTCTGGCAGGATGGAGGCCGCTGGCAAGCCTGGACTCCAGAATACCAGAGGAGTCGGTGGGGGGTGGAGGGTGGGGGGGGGGGGGGGGGGGGGGGGGGGCGGTAACATCTACAGGTGACAATCTATATTTGGTGTGCTGGGGGGGTCCATCTTCCAGGCTCAGAGTGTTCCTGGACATCCATCTTCTTTCTCAGAAAGTCCATCCTCTAGCCCAGAGATCCAGATTCATTTTCAGGAAGTCCACCTTCTTTATTAAACAAGGGGCTAGTTATGTTGGACATCTTTTCAAGATGGCACCCGGATAGGACGGTGGTGTACGTTAACATACAGTGAAAGAACCTGAGGAAATCTCAATAGTAAGTTAAATAATACATGTGGATTGGATCCAATAAGGAATTTGATTTTATTTCTTCCGTTTGTCAATAGCCCAGGATGGTTGCTTCTGTCGCCAGGACCAATAGAGGTGGAATGGCCACGTCTCTAACATCAGTCAGGCATCATGAGCTTTCGATGGTGGAGCTGCTTTTTTATAGGTTGAAATTTCCTTTCCCACAGCCTAGCATGATTGCCCATAATTGAATAAGTCTGTTTTACATTCCTGCTTTGTGATGGGTTGACGCCCATCTGTATCACTGGCCTCTGCTGCAATATAGTTAACACAGGGCCTATGTGGCAATAAAGTCTTGAGAACCAGTGGTCCATGAATCCATTTGGTTAAAGGAAGTGCTACGCCTAAAGTGGTTATGGTTGTACTGCTGTTTCACAAAGGGTTTTGATAGTTTATCATAGGGTTTTTTTGTACATGTTGATGTAAAAGTCAACATAATTCAGATCTGTGATCTAATTCTTAGACCTAAGAAGCACCATGTTTATATTCTTATTTTCTTATCAGAAATGTGAGTAACAGTAGACCATATGTTCTCTTGAGGTTGCTTTTTTATTCAATAAGATCAAGGCTGACCATCAACTCCACTTTCCCAATCTATCTCCCAATTCTTTATTACCTTAAGAGTCCACAAATGCACTGATCTCAGTCATGCATATACTCAAAAGCATCTACGGTCCTCTGGGGTTGAGAATCCCAAATGTTCACAACCTTCTGAGTGAATAATACCCACAATTCAGTCCCTTAGACGGACACTTCGGCCGGAATTTTACTGTCCTGTCTGCCATGGGAACCAGAGCGGGCAAGGGGCGGACAATGGCCTCGGGTGGGATTTTACGGTTTTGGGATGAGTGAGGCCATAAAATCCCACCCTACAACTCTTAGAATGAAAGACTTGCATTTCCACACCACCTTTCTCACCCTCAGGACATCCTAAAGCACATAACAGCTAATGGAGTACTTTAGAGTGTCGTCACTTCATAATACAGGAAACATGGCGGCCAATTTTCACACACAAAGCTCCCACAATAAGCAAATTAGTAATGACCAGATCCTTGGTTGAAGGATAAATATTTGCCAGAACACCATGGAGAATTCAAACTGTTCTCTTCCTGTGGGGGAGCACTTCAGCAGTCACGGGCATTCAGCCTTGGATCTTCAGGTAAGCGTTCTCCAAGGCGGCCTTCACGACACACGACAGCGCAGAGTCGCTGAGCAGAAACTGATAGCCAAGTTCCGCACACATGAGGACGGTCTAAACCGGGATGTTGGATTTATGTCACATTATCAGTAACCCCCACAGCTTGCCTCCTGGGCTTGTAGAATCTTACTAGCTGTTCTGTCTGGAGACAATACACATCTCTTTAACCTGTGTTGAATGCTCCCTCCACCCACATTATCTGTACCTTTAAGACCTGGCTGGCTGTAGAGATTTGCATTCTGATTAGTATTCTGTAACTTGATTTCTGTGTCTGTGCGCTGTTGGAGAACAGATATCCACTCCATCTGACGAAGGAGCTGTGCTCTGAAAGCTTATGGTATTTGCTACCAAATAAACCTGTTGGACTTTAACCTGGTGTTGTGAGATTTCTTACTGTGAATTCAAGTCTAACAGCATCTGTGGAGAGAGAATAGAGCTAATGTTTCAAGCTTGATGGCCCTTCAGACTCGAAATGTTAGCTCTATTCTCTCTCCACAGATGCTGTCAGACATGCTGAGATTTCCCTGCATTTTCAGTTTTTGTTTCAGATTCCAGCATCCGCAGTAATTTGTTTTTACTTGGAGAAATCCCCCTGTTCTTCATTGAGACAGTGTCAGGGGATCTTTTACATCCACTTGAGAGGACAGATGGGGTCCAGGTCTTAACATCCTCTTGGAAACATGGCACCACTACCAGTGCAGCATTCCCCCGCACTGTACTGGGAATGTCCGCCTACGTTATGCGCTCCTGGTCCTGGAGGTGGGGCTTGAAGTTACAACCTACAACGGCACGGTAGCACAGTGGTTAGCACTGCTGCTTCACAGCTCCAGGGACCTGGGTTCGATTCCCGGCTTGGGTCACTGTCTGTGTGGAGTTTGCACATTCCCCTCGTGTCAGCGTGGGTTTCCTCCGGGTACTCCGGTTTCCTCCCACAGTCCAAAGACGTGCGGGTTAGGTTGATTGGCCATGCTAAATTGACCCTTGTGTCAGGGGGATTAGCAGGGTAAATGCATGGGGTTGCGGGAATAGGGCCTGGGCGGGATTGTAGTTGGTGCAGGCTCGATGGGCTGAATGGCCTCCCTCTGTACTGTAGGGATTCTATGATTCTATGACTGTACACAAGCAAAATGGATTTCAACAATAGATACGACTCAAGCTTTTTATCCTAACAGTGTCTGACAGATTTTATTGAGAATGATTTAAGTGGCATTATTTTCTGAGCATAGGAACAAGCAGCATTAGTGTCTTGGTGGTTTTGCATGGTTAATTATTACACTAAGCAAATAGAGTACATCCACCTTAATTGCTTAACATGGCAGCTGCTGAGAATGTAAGTTGGCAACTGCCTTCTGTGACTGTGCAAATAGTAAAGCCCAGAGTAACCGCAGAAGAAAACACATGGAGCTGCCAAATCTGCACCAAAATACTTCATTAAGGCAACGTGTTTAATAACAAATTCTCACACAGTGTTTAAACAGATTACTGAAAAGCTGTATACTTCTCCCCCTCAAGCAGATGCCTGAGGCGATGTAACTGTGCTACTTCAGTGCAGCAAATCTGCTTTTAGCATCTCCTTATTTCCTTAATGAAGGGACATTCTTTGATCCAACAACATAATGAGCTACAGATCCAACAGTTGTGGAATCGTCGAATCATATCACACAGGGGGAAGCCATTTGGCCCATCATTCATGTCACAGCTCTTGGAAAAGAGCTGTCCAATTAGCTCTGCTCTCCTGTTCGCCTCTCCCCCCCCCACCCCTCCCCCCACACACATCCCTGCAAATTTCTCCTTTTCAAGTATTTATCCAATTCCTCTTTTGAAAGTTCCTACCGAATCTGCTTCCACCACGCTTTCAGGCAGCGCATCTCAGATCATAACAGCTCGCTGTGTCAAATAAAAATTCTCCTCATCTCCTCGTTCTGGTTCTATCATTTCTGCTTAATTATACTGTACAGCTATACGTTTGTTCGCTTCTAGGTTTTCATGAGCTTGATGATTTGGGCGTTCGAGAATAGCACTGTTATTAGCCATCAACTAGCAAGCACGCTCTGTCTTCCTGTAAAAGCAGATTACAGGGTTAAGGTGAAACGGATTACATGTATAAATCCAAGTTACAGCTTCTCAATCCAATTGATAGCTCTTACTAATGTAACCAATCCAGAATCACATTAAAAAAAAACATTTGATAGAATTGTTATTATCCTGTGTTTTAAAGAACGATGTGTTTTTTGCTTGTCCTGACACAGTCAGTTGCTGTGAATCTATGAGATAGGTAATTGTACTATTTTGCTATGCACAATATTGCCCCTATTTGGGTGTCAGATGCAGCAAAGCAAGCAGCATTCTTGCCTCTGAGTCAGGAGGGTGTGTGTTCAAGTCCTGCTCCCGAGACATGAGCACAAAATCCAGGCCGGCACCAACTGCAATGCAATACTGAGGGGGCGCCACGTCATCTATCGGTTGAAATGTTGAACCAAGAGCCATTTTGCCCTCTTGGGTAGATGTACAAAGATCCCAAGGCACTACCTCGGAGAAGAGCAGGCGGTCCTCCCCTGTGTCCTGGCCAACATTCATCCCTCAAGCAACATAGTAAAAACAAATTATCTGGTCATTGTTGCATTGCTGTTTGTGGGAGCTGCTTTGACTGCTCCATTTTCTGCATCACAAGACTGACTACACTTCAAAGATGCATAATTTACTGTAAAGTACTTGAGGACACCCAGAGATCTAGAAAGGCATGACAATAATTTCTTATGGAAATCGGTGCGTCACATGAATGAAAGTAAGGAGGCAAATTGAAAGAATAGGAGGTGAAACAACATTCTTCCCTTTGATAGCCAGTCTTTTACAGAGCCTCAAACCACGACTTTAGGTATAAAAAAGGGCTGAGCTGCAACATAGAAACATGTCCTTTAAAATCAAATCTTCCGATTGCATCGGATGGATTGGCGGGCAAGTCAACAAAGCAAAGTCATGCGGCATTTAAGAGAGAGACGGTCTCATTGTGTAACCAGACCTTAAATAGGGAGAGTGGGTCCATTAAACTTGCTTTTTATTGTCATTTTGTTTAACCAGTCCTCTAAGACCCTGGCGACTGCTGGCGTTCATGTGGATCACTTGTTTGTCCCTGTTTGAAGTCAGCTTCTGTTTGTTCCACTTGTGGGGTTGCTTGGTTTTCACGGTTTGGTTATTTTTTTTTCTCTCTTGATGTGAATATAGTCCCCACTTTGTCTAAATCTAAATGGTGTTTGCTTTATTCCTGCTGCTGCTCCAGCACCTTCAAGTTTGATGTTTGTTTTACTTCAGCGACTGTCAGTTGTGTTCCAGCATGGTGTGTGTTTTGATTGCTAAGCAGGATGTTTTAATGCGAATCTTTCTGTTAGTGAATACTACGTTGCTGCAAGTTGCTAATAATTAGAGCTGTCAGCCGTGGCCCCCGTGGGTAGAACTTCCTCAACTCTGAGTCAGAAGGTTGTGGGTTCAGGTCTCATGCCTGAGACTTCAGCATAAAACCCAGGCTGATATTCCAGTGTAGTACTGAGGGAGTGCTGCATTGTCAATGTTTCACTTATGACACTAAACCAAAACTCCATCTTTCAAGCAAATGGAAAAAAATGTCCACAGTACCATATCGAGGAAGAACAAAGTTCTCCTGAGCCAATATTTATTTCGTAGCTAAAAGCAGACTATCCAGTCATTAACACACAGCTCTTTGTGGGATCTTGCTCTGCGCAAATATGGATAGGAAGAGTTTTAACAACACCAGGTTAAAGTCCAACAGGTTTATTTGGTAGCAAATACCATTAGCTTTCGGAGCGCTGCTCCTTCGTCAGATCATCTGACGAAGGAGCAGTGCTCCAAAAGCTAATGGTATTTGCTACCAAATAAACCTGTTGGACTTTAACCTGGTGTTGTTAAAACTCTTACTGTGTTTACCCCAGTCCAACGCCGGCATCTCCAAATCACAAATATGGATAGCACAGCCGGGATTTTCCATTCCCGTTTGCATCGGGCAGGTTTGGAGATGGGAGCAGACAAAGTCGCGAGGAGCGCAAAGTCGCGTTTTACGTTGGCATGAACACGTGACGTGATTGTCCCTTTCCATCATTGATGGGCCACTTTTCCTGACTTTGAACATCGGGAACATTGGTAAAATAAATTTGCAAATAATTATCAGGCCCATTTGTCGGAATCATTCCCACAATGTTAGAAAATCCATCTATGGCGGCATGATGGCAGAACGGTGTGAGGCACGACTGGTCTACTGATATGTGCACCTGGTGAGCAGACCTCCCCGGAGGCTCAGGTGGGTGCAGTGCTCAGAGGACAGAGGGTCATGCCCAGGTACTGCCTGGGTAGTGCCAGGGTAATGTTGGAGCACTGGGAGGCACTGGGGGACATGCATCTGTTTAAAGTTTATTTATTAGTGTCACAAGTAGACTTACATTAACACTGGAATGAAGTTACTGTGAAAATCCCCTAGTCGCCACACTTCGGCGCCTGTTCGGGTACACCGAGGGCAAATTTAGCATGGCTAATGCACCTAACCAGCACGTCTTTCAGACTGTGGGAGGAAACCGGAGCGCTCGGAGGAAACCCAGGCAGACATGGGGAGAATGTGCAAACATCCGCACAGACAGTGAGCCAAGCTGGGAATCGAGCCTGTGTCCCTGGTGCTGTGAGACAGCAGTGCTAACCACTGTGCCACAGTGCCACCAGCCGCTGTGTGCTGGGACAGCCTTTAAAATTGACACCCCGGATTATCGAGTGTCTATGTTGCTGACGGGGCGGGTGAATCAGAACTGTTTTTTTGCAAAGTGCTGCATTATATTACGGAGAAAGCTGCCATTGCCATCAGCAGCTTCAACGTCACTTTTCGCACCTGACATCAGCCTTTGCCGATATCGGGAAAATTCCCAGTCCATGTTTCCCACATTAGAACAGGAAAGGCTTTTCATTTGTTGTACAGTCCTTTGCGACATCCTGGTGTCTGTATAAATGCCAATCTTCTTTCTTTCAGATCTCACCACTCTTAACGTTATTGGTAAATTCTTGAATCAGTGACAGTACTATTTGTCCTTATTGTCAAAGAGTTTTGGCTTGTGACAGTGATTTGAATTGGTTTGTAAAATCAATCCAATCTGATTATCGTTAGCTTTCCAGACTGGCCTATAAACCACCAGATTGCATTGTAAAGCCTGCTTTGATGCAGCCATAATATCCTATTATTCTTATTGCATCATTTAGAAGATAAGTGACAACATTTGGGCCTGGGTTTTCAAGGCAGGAATCGGGAGTCAAGCCATTTCCTGATGTTGCCATCCTGCCTCTTGCTGGCAGTGCCACCTTGGTTATTTCCATTGCAGTGTGGTAGAGTTGGGGCCACCACCTCCAGAAGTAGTTTTGAGGTGGGAAAGGAGATCCCCAGATGCTGTGATTGGCAGATTAAAAAGCCCACCTCTGTCCAATGAGACATTAGTCCAGTTCTGTATGACTGCTAGCTAGCACTCTAGTTTTTGACCCTTACCCCTTCACCCCTATCCACCCCCCCATGCCTTTTCATATTACCATGCCCCCTCTATTACCCCATTCCCCTTCACATTCCCATGTACCTCCATGCCCTCTCGTACCCCTATGCTCCTTCATAGTACCCCTGCTCCTCATATCCCCCCATGCCCATTCGCCCAGTATCCAATATTGACAGGACTAATCTTCATTATAATAACATTTGAGATGCTCATGAAATTCAAAATAAGCGACCATTCAAAAACCTATTCAAGAAACCTTAATCTTCTAAGGAGATCATAAACCGTTAATCAAACACATTGTCATTCAAATGAATTGTCATTCATTGAAAAAAATCTTAATCTTATGTGTTCATAAAACTGTCACTATAAACAAATAGCCATTCAAATTCCTCTTCAAACTGCTCGTAAAGCCGTCAATCAAAATAATGCTCACAGTCTCCTTGACATTTGTACCAACAACTCCTGCTGAGCTGAATCCCTTAATGGATTTTGGAGCAAAGCCAAGCATTCATAATGGAATTCCATGAGTGGAAATCATTAAAGCCTTTAATCAGATAATTATAGAATCATAGAATCTACAGTGCAGAAAGAGGCCATTTGGCCCATGGAGCCTGCACCAACAACAATCCTGCCCAGCTCCATCCCCGCAACCCCACATATTTACTCCGCTAATCACTCTAACCTATGCATCCCGGGACACTAAGGGGCAATTTAGCATGTCCAATGCACTTAACCCTTTGGACAGTGGGAAGAAACCAGAGCATCCAGAGGAAACCCACACAGACACGGGGAGAACGTGCAAACTCCACACAGACAGTGACCCAAGCCGTGAATCGAACCCGGGTGCCTGGAGCTGTGAGGCAGCAGTGCTAACCACTGTGCTACCGTGCTACCCTATCATCTGCTCCACTGCTTAAAAGGTTTGATAGATGGCTGGGCTCTCAATCAAAGACGAGATTAAAATCACAGGGGGAAATTGACAACTTAAATCTGAATCACAATACTGTTGAAAACAGAAGGGTATTTTATCCATTGGATAAAGTGGTCTAATGCATTTGAACTGTTTCACAATGTGGTCAATTTAACGACCACTTATCCTTTCGAAGCAAAACCATATCATTTGTGTTTATATTGAAAACATACTTCACTTATAATACTAATTTTGTTCAGAAATAAATGCAGACAAAGAGAGCAATGATTCTAAACTTTATAGGAGCATAGAAACATGAAGGGCAGAAACCATAGAACCATAGAAAGATTACAGTGCAGAAAGAGGCTCTTCAGTCCATCGTATCTGCACTGGTGAAAAAAGAGAAAAAGAAACTAGCTGCTCATTTAAATTCCTCTTTCCAGCACTTGGCCCATCGCTGTGCAGATTATAGCATTTCAGATGCCGATCTGGGTACCTTTTTAAATGAGTTGAGCAGTTCAGCCTCAGCCACCAACTTAGGTAGTCAATTCCAGATGTCCACCACCCTCTAGATGAAAAGGTTTTTCCTCATGTCTCCTCGATCACGAGGGGTCACGGGCTCAAGCTGAGAGGGGCGAAGTATAACTCAGACATCAGAGGGACGTTTTTTACACAGAGGCTGGTGGGGGCCTGGAATGCGCTGCCAAGTAGGGTGGTGGAGGCAGGCACGCTGACATCGTTTAAGACTTACCTGGATAGTCACATGAGCAGCCTGGGAATGGAGGGATACAAACGATTGGTCTAGTTGGACCAAGGAGCGGCACAGGCTTGGAGGGCCGAAGGGCCTGTTTCCTGTGCTGTACTGTTCTTTGTTCTTGTTCTTTGTTCCTCTAATTCTTTCACCAATCACTTAAATCACTGTCCCCTGCTAATTGACCCCCCCAGCTTGGAGAAACAAGTCTTTCCTGTCTGCCCTGTTTGGGTCCCTCATACTTTTGTACATTGCAATCAGGCCTGCCCTATGCCTCCTCTGTTCTCACGATAACAATCCTTGCCTATCCAATCTCTTGTCATTCTTGAAAATTTTAAGGCCTGGCAACATTCTTGTAAATCTCCCTCTGCACTCTTTTCAGAGCAATTATGGTTCTTCCTGTAAACTGGTGGCCAGAACTGAAACTAAACTCTAGTTTTGGCCTAACCAATGTTTTATACAGTTCCATAATTACATCCCTGCTTTTATATTCAATACTTTGCCCAGTAAAGGAAAGCGTTCCACAAACTTTCTTGACCACCTAGTCCACCTATCCTGCCACCTTCAAGGACCTGTGCACATACACTTGAAGGTTTCTTGCTTCCTCAACCCCTCTCAGTATCTTCCCATTTATTGAGTATCCTCTTGCTTTGTTTGATCTTCCCATATACATTACCTCACACTTTTCTGGATTGAACTCCATCTGCCAATTCTCTGCCCATTCAATCAAACCATTGATGTAATTCTGGGGTCGACAGCTATCCTCACCACTGGCAAATACATGGCCAATTTTTGTGTCATCTGCAAATTTCCCAATCATGCCGCAAACATATAAGGGGGCGGCATGGTGGCACAGTGGTTAGCACTGCTGCCTCACAGTGCCAGAGACCTGGGTTCAATTCCCGGCTTGGGTCACTGTCTGTGCGGTGTCAGCACATTCTCCCCGTGTCTATGTGGGTTGCCTCTGGGTGCTCCAGTTTCCTCCCACAGTCTAAAGATGTGTGGGTTAAGTGAATTGGCCACGCTAAATTGCCTCTTAGTGTCAGGGGGACTAGTTAGGGTAAATGCATGGGGTTAAGAGGATAGGGCCTGGGTGGGATTGTGGTCAGTGCAGACTTGATGGGCCGAATAGCCTCCTTTTGCACTGTAGGGATTCTATGATTCTATAAATCATTAATATATGCAACAAATAGTAAGGGCCCCATCACTAAGCCCTGTGGAACATCACTGAAAACCGTTTTCCATTTACAAATCATCCATTGACCCTTTGTTGCCTGTCACTGAACCAATTTTGGATCCAACCTGCCACCTTCCCCTGTATTCTGACCAGTCTGCCATGTGGGACCTTGTCAAATGCCTTACTGAAATCCATGTCGACGATATCCACTCACTATCAGCTAATTTATCAAAGCTGTCGCACACTCATGATGGCTGAAGCATCCTGACGAGAGACATCCTACTCCTGCCCTCATCCCACCTTGGCGAGATCATTTTTTTATGATATGTAAAGTTGTCAACATCTTTTGAACTTGCTGTTAAAAGGTTCCTGACTCCAGACTAGATTTCTCCCATGATTCATGACTCTTCTGAGGTGCCATGAACCACACTGCCTATCAAAATGGGCCCGAACCCATGTAAATAGCAGGGGTTGTAAAATGCACACCCCACGAAGGCATGAATATCCAACCCTTGATCCATGTGATCTCTTGGTCTAGTTTTTATGATCATCTGAGAGAGACATAGTGAAATTTCTAGAACTCTTTCCCCCCAACCCCCACAATTGTTTTTTTTCTCTATATTAGTCTCTCTGAGGAGAGTAGATGTGATGAGATGAGGGTAGGATGTGGCTAGTCAGGATGCTTCAGTCATAAACATGGGACAGCCTTGATGGATCAGTTGATCTATTCTTGCCTTGCATGTTTCCAGGTTTCAGCAAAGTTTAAAATCATTGCTCTCTTTCTCTGAACTTATTTCTGAATAGAGCTCGTTTCAACCAATCATTTTTAATTTGCATTACTGAGTTGGGTTAATTTATTGAGCAGCAATACTCAAGTATTCTCATTAGCCTAAGTTCTGCGTTCTGCTGCTCAGTTAGTTTGTGGCTGATCTGTATCTTAACTCCATCTCTATCTTAATTCCATCTGTATTTAAACTCCAGGATTTGAGCAGAAATATCCGAAATCTATATAGACAACATCCACATCACTCCTAACTGATTCATCAAATCTGTTCCAAACTCACGATGGCATGAAGCATCCTGACTAGACACATCCTACATTCGCCCTCACCTCATCTAATCCTCCCGGACGAGACCATTATACTATGACATGTGAAGCTGTCAACACCTTTTGAACTTACCCGTTAGAAGGTTCCTGACTCCTTACTAAGTCTAACACTTCAATGCAGTAGTGAGGGAGTGCTGTACTGTTGGAGGATCGATCATTTGGGTGTGACATTAAACTGAGATCTCGGGTGGATATAAAAGATCCTATGGCAGAAGGGCAGCGGAGTTATCCCTGGTGTCCTGGCCAATATTTGTTTCTCTATCAACATCACAACAAAAACTAGATTATCTGGCCATTATCACGTTGCTGTTTGTGGGATCTTGCAGTGCTCCATTTGGTTCCGGTGTTAATTGCAACAGTGATTACATTCGAAAAGTACTTCATTGGCTGTAACGCACTTTGGGAAACCCTGTCATCATGAAAGGAAATATATAAGTGTAAGTCATATCCACTCTGGTATAATATCCTTAAAACCCTTGCCTAATAAAACGTTATCAAACTCGAGCTTGAAATTTTCAATTAACTCCAAGTTTCAATAAGGTTTTTGTGGAATAAAGTTCTTCACTTTCTCTTCACTTTATGTGAAGAAGTGCTTCTTGACACCACCTCTAAACAGCTTGAATCAAATTTTAAGCCCCCTTCCCCCACCCCAGCCCCCCTCACCTCCCCATTCCGGATTCTCCCAACAGAAGAAATCTTCTCTCTTTATCTACCATATCAAACCCATTAACCACCTTAAACACCTTGAATAGATCACCACTTAATCTTCCATCCTTGGGGGAATATATATTAAAAATATACTCATCAGCTGATCACACACAATCCCATCAGCAATGTAATTGTATTTGGATAAATATGAGGCATAATGAGTTTAAATAGCACCAGGGAAGACAAACAGCACCCTCCATTGCCCTTTTTCCGCATCTAACTTAAAGGTGTCACCATGAAGATGTTAAATGAAAGAAAGCAAAGTGGTGGTCAATAATTAAAATTCAATTGTCATGGTCAAGGGATATTTTAGGTGGAACATATGCAGCGTAAGATTGCACATACGGGCAATTCAAAACCTGGAAGCAGCTGTAATATTTTCTGCAATGTGGTCAGGTTTTTTTGAACAAGGAAAACAATTAAAAAGATGACAGTTGTATTAGTGCAGCTATCATGTAACCTGGGAAAATATTGCATAGACACAAAAAGTACTGTATTACAACAAATATATTTTGTTATAAATACCGCAGCATGACACCACTTGAAGGTCCTGTTACCCTTGTGCAGCGAATGTGGTTATTCCATTTCTGCAGACAGAGCAGAAAGCGGAATAGATCCTCTGAATCTTGTTTTTGACCAAGATAAAATGATCTATTGAGTCAAATGTTCATTGTGCTTTTAACATGACATAAAGGCACCAATCACTGTTAAGGGATTGAATAAGAATGCAGTGGGTTCATTTATTGAGACTGGGCACATGAGAACCTCAAACAGACCATTGTCCGCAGCAAACTACTCAGCTTTCAGGAGAACAGTGACCACGACACCACACAACCCTGCCACAGCAACCTCTGCAAGACGTGCCGGATCATCGACACTGATGCCATCATCTCACGTGAGAACACCATCCACCAGGTACACAGTACATACTCTTGCAACTCGGCCAACGTTGTCTACCTGATACGCTGCAGGAAAGGATGTCCCGAGGCATGGTACATTGGGGAAACTATGCAGACGCTGCGACAATGGATGAATGAACACCGCTCGACAATCACCAGGCAAGACTGTTCTCTTCCTGTTGGGGAGTACTTCAGCGGTCACGGGCATTCGGCCTCTGATATTCGGGTAAGCGTTCTCCAAGGCGGCCTTCGCGACACACGACAGCGCAGAGTCGCTGAGCAGAAACTGATAGCCAAGTTCCGCACACACGAGGACGGTCTCAACCGGGATATTGGGTTCATGTCACACTATTTGTAACCCCCACAGCTTGCCTGGACCTGCAAAGTTTCACTGGCTGTCTTGTCTGGAGACAATACACATCTTTTTAGCCTGTCTTGATGCTCTCTCCACTCACGTTCTTTGTATCTTAAAGACTTGATTAGCTGTAAGTATTCGCATTCCAACCATTATTCATGTAAATTGAGTCTGTGTCTTTATATGCCCTGTTTCTGAACAGAATTCCCACTCACCTGAAGAAGGGGCTTGGAGCTCCGAAAGCTTGTGTGGCTTTTGCTACCAAATAAACCTGTTGGACTTTAACCTGGTGTTGTTAAACTTCTTACATGAGAACAGACAAACATGGATAGGAAGCTTGAAGATATCAGAGCTGCAGAGCTGTGTGTATGAACTTTGCTAAAAAGCAAAAGTGGAACTAAAACTGCATCACACTTCCTTTCTAGTGATGTCATGCTCCTGTCCCTTAAAGACATATTACACAATCTCTCTTTTTAAAATATATTTCCTGTCCTTCCAAAGAAGTGTAACTATTTACAATGCATGTTCACATTTAGCTACCATAATAGACGTGTATAGGACTGAGGAATCTATGAGTCTCTAAAGCATAGAGGTAATCTGCTGGTACAGCCAGATCTTTTAATAGTAACCATGTCTGGAGGCTTCTTTAATTGCGCACAGTGATCTGTGGGATTTTCATTCTTGGATGATGTTCCTGGTTTCATTTGGAACCTTGTGCTAGGAAGAACAGGACTGTATGGTGATTGAGGAGTTGGGATAGATTTGATTTGTCCTCAGTTATGTCTCACCATTGCACTTTGTGTGTAATGACTTTGTAAGACCTTGGTCCTGAACAAATCCATGTCACTGTGACCTTCTGTGCGATCCTGGATGTGAATTTGTTGTAAGCTTGGCAATTCTGTGTTTGTATTTCCATCACGCACATTGGTCACTACGCGCTTCAGTTTTTAAAGTTGCTCTCTAGGTTGTGAGAGAACAGAATGGGTAAGACTAGTTAAATTAGCACACACAGCTCTGCCAAACATGAGCTCTGCCAGTGATGGAATAGTTACACTTTGAGGTGTCTCTCTCAGATGTAACATTGTAATGTGTAGATCTTGCTTGGTCTGTCTACATTTGAGAATTAGGGATTTCACCATTTGGATCATTCATTCAGCTGGGCCATTAGATCTAGGGTAATGAGGAGAAAAGTAGTGTGATCGATATTCCACTTCTCAGACATATCCTAAAATGGCTTACTAACAAATTGTGAACCGTTATCTGTAATGATCTTTCTAGGCACAAGTGTGCGTGACATTTGAGTTTTGTTGTATTGTGTAATTATGGAATACAATTGTGGAATAGTGGGGCATTTGGTAAAGTGGTCGACAATCATGATGAAGTCAGTGCCATGGACATGAAAGAGGTCGGGTGCGAATTTGGACGATGGATGGGTAGGAGCTTCATGTGAACTCAGCGGTTCTTTGTATTGACTTGCCATATGCTCTTGACATACCTTTACACATCTTGACGATAGCTTAAATGTCATTGTTCATACTCAGCCAATAGACTGTCACTCTTGCGAGTCTTCTCGCTGATCTACGCCCATGTGTGAGTGATGAAGTTGTTGAAGAATATCAAGTCGCAAAGATTCTGGTATAATGACACCTGCCTGTCTTTAAAGTTTATTCACTGGCAGATGCCTAAAT
Organism: Mustelus asterias; assembly: GCF_964213995.1. NCBI lineage: Eukaryota > Metazoa > Chordata > Chondrichthyes > Carcharhiniformes > Triakidae > Mustelus > Mustelus asterias. Next base: position 117,910,761 of record NC_135809.1, read on the forward strand.
CATCCTAGTACGGCTAAAATGGTCTCACGTGTTCATGGACATGTTTAATCGAAACTAGCCATCCTTCAATGATGGTATTCCAGAGTTTCTGTAGTGTAGAATCTTTTACCATTTCTTCTTGTAGCTGCTGGTTTTTGTGTTGCGCAAAATGACCCCGATCAATTGACGGATTTGCATTCTCCCGCAAGTGTGATGCTGGAACTCCCTTGAAACTGCCAATTTTGTCGAAACGTTCTGGATATTTTGATGTTAGGTTGTGAACTGAGGTGTGGTTTGGAGGTTGGTCTGCCTTGTGAGGTCTGACTGATTTGATGTATTGTTACTAGTGTGGGGTCACAGCCTGATGGTAGACCTGTGATCACTGGGCATTTAGTTTCCACGATATAAAATATCTATGACACCCAGAAGGATTGATTGTGTTTGCACGCCAGGACTATGGATCCTGTACATGGAATTAGTGAACCATTGTAAGATGGAAGTTGCACACTAGTAGGTTTTGCTATCGCCCTTCCATATCTGTGGATACATATCTTTTAGAATCTGCTGAAGTAGCATGTTGCCACTTCTCCCGGTGACAATTTTGGCGAATGGCGAGCAGTTACTAACTTTCTTAAGATGGGTAATTTGAACCTTGGCAAATAACTCAGATGACATGATGGTTATCTATGATTTTCATGTAATTGACATTCTGAAACTGTGTCTTGCTGTGCATATTGTCGTCATTTTCTGGTTTTTTAATCACGTCATGTATGTGTTTCTTAAGTGATTCTGTATGATCATTCTTGTTTGCTTGAAGATATCCATTGTTCACAGTCTGTTTGGATCAGTGCACCACTCTTTGTAGATGCATCTATCTTGGCTCTTATGTACTGCCACTGCCAATGGCCCTTTCTGCCACATGCCTTGTAGAATAGTTGGAAAGCTGGGCATTCCTTTGGCGCATGCAGGAGGCCACACCTTTCACCTGGCTCGCTGGGTTTGGGTGCTTTAGTGAATGTGTCAACAACTGGGTTGTACTTAGGACTTGTAAGTTTCATCAACTCGCAGGGATCATTTCGTACTTAGGCCCATCCTTGAGTAGCTCTTTGATGCCATATGTTTTGGCCTTGTCCAGTGATCTTTCTGGAATTCTTCCACGGGAGTGGATGCGATCACCAACTCGACAATTCTGTCTGCTGGTTCTGCATCTAAAAAAATCACAGGACGTATCCTTTTCTCCGCATCTGCTGAAGTAGGTTGTTGTTGTAATTACATGAGCTTTAGTCAATGAACTGGATTCTGTACCAGTCTTCCAATGTAGTCCATATCTTTTGGGGATCCTTTCACTTAAGACGATTAATCCTGACATTTTCAGCCTGTGTAGACCTTCCCAATTCGTGGGCAAATTTTTATGACTTGTTTGCCTGGTTCAGACACACCTGAATCAAGAAACAATGGGAGAGATTTTCCGTCCATGTTGTGCAGGTCCCGCTAAGTCGGGAAAATTGCGTGCAGGCTCAAAAACGGGATCTGTGCTGGGCACAAAACAGTTTGTAATCTTCTCAGTCCCTTCCTGCTGGCACAAACTGGATCTCACCCAGAAAGGGTGCAAAGCTTATTTGCATGAGATTGACTTGATTTCAATCCCATTAACGAGTTTGGCATGCGATTGCCCCCCCCCCCCCACTACTCCCCCCCCCCACTCCTGCCACCGCCCCCCCCCCCCCCCCCCCCCCCCCCCCCAACAACGTTCCCATCTCCCCAGCGGGAAGTCACGTGGGTGCAATTCACTACTGGTCCCTTAAGGTGTGAAGCAGGAGCCATTGCTTGTGAAGGCGAGTGAGGAGGTGAGGTACCACTCAACACTAACCTCGAGGGTGCAAAGGGGGAGGCAGCTGCTGCCATGTAGTGGGTTGGGAGCCCTTCAAGGGTGCAGGGGCTTGGCGGAACTTGGGCTGGCCTGGAGGTCCTCAGGTCGGGATCACCACTGGGTTGTGGGTCATGTGGTGAGTATTCTCTCTGCCTGCTGAAAGACCTTTGAGGGATTTCAAAGGAGGTCAATTTCAAAGCCCATTAATGTAGCACAGGTTACTCTGCTCTCTGACTGCCTTATTGTTCACACTCACTCTTAATCTCTACATGAACACCAGAGAACTGAACCCAATCTGCCACATGGTGCTGCCAATGACCTGGGGTATCAGGGGTCCTTATCCGGGCAGGAGGGACTCTCATGACTGAAGCCTGCCAGCTCAAGGGGTTGCCTGTATGTCATTCAGAGAGAGAAGGCAGGACAGACATCTTGAGGGAGAGGAGGAGGCTAACATCTGACTCACTGTTGAGCTATAAGCCATAGTTCATGCACTGACTGCCCAAGTACATTGACTGTGACAGAATGACAGCACTAGGACCGTGAGATACACACCAGAGTATCCATGTTGGTGTGGCCCTATTCTCTGAAAGTACGGGCGCCCTCTCACAATCTTGCGCGTTATACCTGCCCAAACAATTGGCTATCATTATTTAACACTCACCATTCTCAGTTTCCAAGTCAGGGTGGGCGCCAGAATCCTTAATTGTCAAGTATTTAAGGTTGGGGGGTATCCGGCGGGGTAGCATAGCATCTCAGGTCAGTGACAATGCAGCTACACTGGGGCTACAGATGGCATCATGCCTCTTCATGTGAAGGGAGGGTACAGCCATGTGGGAAGGCGTTGGTGACTATGAAGGGGCATGAGCCCTTGGCCACTGAGGCGATGATGTGTTAATGGCCAGCAGCCAGTTGAGGTGGATTCAACATTCAGCATTGTTTTTCTGGCTTGTGTGCATGGAGAGATTCTGCGTGGTAATCATCACCCTCAACCAGCCAATTGATGGATGCACTGCCTAGGTACCTGGCTGCACACTGGCATATACCATATTACTTATTTGTGTGATAGGCAGAATGAGTTTTTGGCTTGACAGCAGCATTCTGTGAAGGGAAAACTCCACTTGTATTGCCACTACACGCTAGCAGCATGAAATGGCTAGTTTCACCTGATGCTCAGATTTTTGCAGGTGCATACAGAGTAATTTGAGGTAGATTGGACAGTTTTCAAGTCCGAACGTGGTGGCCTTAGGCACTTTCCTGAATATGCATGATACGCAGCGAGCAATGATCTGATTGGGGCAAACATTGTCAAACCGAATAGCTTTGAGGAGGTCTATTCATGCATCAAGCTTGCAAAGTGAGCTTGGGCCCTAGTTACGGTATTGCCAATAAAGCCAATCTTTCAGCATGTGGAGCTCTAGGAATCCCAACATGTATTCTGACCAGTGAAGGTAGGCTTGTGGTAGGTAGCAGTAGGGAGCCCATTAGTAGATTTCTCAACAAGCACGTTGAGGAAAGGGAGCTTGTGAGACTACTCAACTTCAATGGTGAATTTGAGCATGGGATGGTGCGCATTAAGATGTGTAAGGAAATTCTTACAGGGAGCTGCAGAGTCATATATGGCAAATGTGTCATCTCCATGATTGGGCAGCACCTGGTGAACAAACCTGAGTGTTCTGGGGATTACAATTACCACCAATTGAAGACTATATGTTGGGCTGGCAATGTATTTCACTTACACTTGCTAGAAGCCATGTTCATATACAGGAGCCTGTTCTCTGCAGGCAAAGAGAATGTGTCCAGACATTGCAACATTTTTGAATAAACAAAAACATGGGGAATAATAACTCCCTGGTGCATTTGCCATGGCAACGTCATGACCAATCAGAGTCACCTGTCAACCAATCAGCATCCTTTTCTCAAGTGTATAAATTGTTGTTCCCTTTGAAATTTGGCATTCTTGCATTGTCCTGATGAGTGCATGATGGAAAGCTTTGACAGCATGTCTCTTTTGTCAGCAATACTCACATTTGTACTGCCAAGTGACAATTGGAATCCATTCCTAAGGAAATAATAACAGGATATTTAGATAATCATAATATAATCAAGCAGTGTCAGCGTGGTTTTATGAAAGGAAAATTGTGTTTGCCAAATTTATTAGAGTTGCGTGAGGATGTAACAAGCAGGGTAGATAAAAGGGAACCAGGAAATGTTGTGCATTTGGATTTCTAAAAGGCATTTGATAAAGTGTCATCAATCTATATTGATGCCTTGGATGAAGCCACCGTGCATTGCAGTCAAATTTGCTAATCATGCAAAGGTAGTTGAAAAGCAAATTGTGAGGAGAACATAAGAGTCTGCAAACTCGTACAGCAACCCCTCCCTCCAAAACACATACATCCCTCCCCAAACACACACACCCTCCCCAAACACACACACCCTCCCCCAACACACACACCCTCCCCCACACACAAACCCCTCCCTCCAAAACACATACATCCCTCCCCAAACACACACACCCTCCCCAAACACACACACCCTCCCCAAACACACACACCCTCCCCAAACACACACACCCTCCCCAAACACAAACCCCTCCCCCACACACAAACCCCTCCCTCCAAAACACATACATCCCTCCCCAAACACACGCACACCCCTCCCCCACACACAAACCCTCCCCCAACACACACACCCTCCCCCAACACACACACACACACACACACACCCTCCCCCAACACACAAACCCCTCCCCCACACACAAACCCCTCCCTCCAAAACACATACATCCCTCCCCAAACACACGCACACCCCTCCCCCACACACACACCCTCCCTCCAAAACACATACATCCCTCCCCTAACACACGCACACCCCTCCCCCACACACACACCCTCCCTCCAAAACACATACATCCCTCCCCTAACACACGCACACCCCTCCCCCACACACAAACCCCTCCCAACACACACACCCTCCCCCAACACACACACACACACACCCTTCCCACAACACAAACACACCCTCCCCCAACACACACACACACACACACACACACCTTCCCCCAACACACAAACCCCTCCCCCACACACAAACCCCTCCCTCCAAAACACAAACATCCCTCCCCAAACACACGCACACCCCTCCCCCACACACAAACCCCTCCCAACACACACACCCTCCCCCAACACACACACACACACACCCTTCCCACAACACAAACACATCCTCCCCCAACACACACACACACACACACACACACACCCTCCCCCAACACACAAACCCCTCCCCCACACACAAACCCCTCCCTCCAAAACACATACATCCCTCCCCAAACACATGCACACCCCTCCCCCACACACACACCCTCCCCCAACACACACACCCTCCCCCAACACACACACACACACACACACCCTCCCCCAACACACAAACCCCTCCCCCACACACAAACCCCTCCCTCCAAAACACATACATCCCTCCCCTAACACACGCACACCCCTCCCTCCAAAACACATACATCCCTCCCCTAACACACGCACACCCCTCCCCCACACACAAACCCCTCCCCCACACACAAACCCCTCCCTCCAAAACACATACATCCCTCCCCTAACACACGCACACCCCTCCCATCAAAACACATACATCCCTCCCCTAACACACGCACACCCCTCCCCCGCACACAAACCCCTCCCCCACACACAAACCCCTCCCTCCAAAACACATACATCCCTCCCCTAACACACGCACACCCCTCCCCCACACACAAACCCCTCCCCCACACACACACCCTCCCCCAACACACATACACACACACACACACACACAAACACCCCTCCCACAACACACACACACACCCCTCCCACGACACACACACCCCTCCCACAACACACACGTCCCTCCCTCCAACACACATACATACACACACACCCTCGCCCAACACACAAACCTCTCCCCCAACACACACACCCCTCCCCAACACACACATCCCTCCCCCAACAAACACATGCATACCTCTCCTCACCCAGACACACACACCCTCTGATAACATATTCGTGCAGACACACACACACAAACACACACACCTGCCCAACACTCACACCGCATAGACACACACACACACACACACATGCAACTGCCCACACACACACTATCCCACACACCCCCCAAACCCCCCCACACACACAAACACACATAACCTCCACATACCTACCTCCCCCAACACACACACACCCGCACCCACTCACACACCAACACACACACACATCCACCCACCCACACATACATGGTGATGGTGAATGTGTAAGTCTGAGTGAGCCCAGCGCACACACTCTGACCCTCTCACACTCTGGTCACTTTTATTAATTACTCTTTTTCTTTAACTTAACAATTTATTACTATGACATTGCTTTATTTTTGCTCAGCAATTGTTTATTTTCTTAATTTTTCTTTGAAATTCAGTTTAAAATTTGTCACGGCAGCACAGTGGTTAGCACTGCTGCCTCATAGCGCCCGGCGTGGCTCACTGTCTGTGCGGAGTCTACACATTCTCCCTGTGTCTGCATGGGTTTCCTCCGGGTTCTCTGCTTTCCTCCCACAGTCCAAAAGACGTGCTGGTTAGGTGCATTGGCCATACTAAATTCTCCCTCCGTGTCCCCGAACAGACACCAGGGTGTTGCAGCTAGGGGATTTTCACAGTAACTTCATTGCGGTGTTAATGTGAGCCTACTTGTGACACCAATAAATAAACTTCAGAAAAAAAATTTAAATTGTGTAAAATTTTATTTTTTCCAAAATGTGTTCATTTCTTGATTGAGAGTAGAATGGAAATGAGACCTCTCTAACCAAAAGGTTGGCCAAGCCTGGTCCAGGAAAATCTTCACTGCTAGTTTCTGGGAAGGCAAATGGAAATGTCACTGGACAGTAATCCACAGAATGAGCCTCATGCTCTGGGTACATGGATTTAAATACCACCGTGGCAACTGATGGAATTTAAATTTAATGAATAAGGCCTGGAATTGAAAGCTAGTCTCAGTAATGATGACCATGAAACTATCAATAATTATCATTAAAATATTGTGCGTTGATCTTATGATTATCATTTGACTTCAATGTGTCAAACAATGAGTAAAATGGGATTTCATAACACCAAGACTTGCCAAAACACCTTACAGACAATGGCTGGAACTCTAACACCTAGCCCACCACGGGATCGGCACAGGCGAGAGTCAACAACAGAAATCTCCGCTGACCTCGGGCGGGAATTTCCGGTCTCGCCCGAGCGAGGCTGTAAAATCCCGCCCATAGAGACAATCAGAGAATGGCTATAGCACAGAAGGAGGCCATTTGGCCCATTGTGTTTATGCTGGCCCGCGGCAAGGACAACTCAGCTAGTCCCACTCCCTTCCAGAGTGGGCTATACAAATGCAGGTTGCTGGTAAGAGGATAACTTTGCTGTATTCATTGGCACCACAACCCCTGCATTACAATCAATCTCTGACAAGGTAGCTTGCTCATGGTGCACCAAGGGTTACAATGCCCTTGCCAGATGTTGGTTGGTGTTATTCAAATGTACCATTCCATTCAGAACCAGTCTATATCATAACGTATGCTAATAAATGCAAATTGGTTTGGCATCATATGTGTCTGGCAGTAACGCAACAAAACAGACTCCAAGGAAGGACAAAGGTTGCAAGTTCTAGCTTCCCCTTCATTGTCATAGCATTTTTGCCAAACATCAGGACACGTTCTTTTAGGGAACAAACATATTTGCTGCTAAAATTGAAATGATGAATAAATGTGTGAGCAAGGAATTCAATGAAAAGCAAAACAAAAGTGTTCATCAAACGTCCCAAAGATTGTCACAACAGAATCAGTGACCTGAAAGGACTTGTGGGAAGAAACAAAATAAAGTACAGCGTTGGAAGGGGAAAAAAGGATATTGCCATGGTGATATGTCACCAAAGAAAAGTCCAACCAGACCACAGGATAAGATCACAAAGATTTTCAAGAATGTGCTGGCAGTCAAAACACCTATTCAAAAGTTCAAAATGCCAGACTAGCTTATAAACCTCCTTTCCATGCAATCCTCCTGTACAGTATGGTAAATTTGAAATCCATTGAGTATACAATGCAACTTGTGCAGAATGCAGAATGTCAAATATACACTTTAAAGTCTCTTGTCTGTGTGGGATCTGGGTTAGAAATGCATTAAGGCGATCCTGTGGCTAAGTGGGCAATAGATGGGCTGAAGGTCTTCTCCTGCATGACACTGTAACTATTAAATCGCTCAGATTTCGTGGTCCAAAGTTAATGGGCCGAATCTGCCGAGGAGTGGCAATCTCAAATATGGTACATGGTCCAAAGATGTGTGGGTTAGGTTGATTGGCCATGCTAAATTGACCCCAGTGTCAGGGAAATTAGCAGGGCAAATATGTAGAGTTACGGTAGTAGGGCCTGGGTGGGATTGTGGTTGGTGCAGACTTGACGGGCCGAATAGCCACCTTCTGCACTGCAGGGATTCTATGAAATGAGACCTCTCTAACCAAAAGGATTGGCACCTTTGCTCCTATTTTTTTACACAGTGCTGGAGCTCTGTATTTCTGTCCTGGTTTTGAAATCATTCGGAAATGCGGAGCAAGCCTCGCCTGGGAGTCTTTCCTCCTCGGGCAAGATCATCAGGGCAATCCCAGCCATAGTCCCTTTTTATGGCATTAGTTTCTATATTTTGGTAAGTCTTTATTCACTAACTTTGGGAAATTTTGTGGGGGCTGGAATTGGAATGTCGGGGTGAAATGGGCAGCTGGTTAGTGGGGATTGGGGTGGGTTATCAGTTGTATAGTTACACAGTTTTTCTGGCTAAAATTAACTATTTTGGTAAGCAAGTCAGAACACTCCAAATTTTTTTTTCGGAAGGTTCTGGACACGGGGGAATTCCCCATTGGAAATTCAAACTTCCTGGACAATTCCCACTGAGTCTTTGCATTGGGACTGCTGAGGGAATCCCTATTGCATCTTCTGGAGTGCCTCTGGGATACAACCGTCCAGAAACCGGAAGATCTGGGCTGCATAACCTTGTAAAAGTATGAATTCGTCTCAGCTTAACAACCTACATTTATATAGCCCCTTCATTGCAATGAAATGTCCCAAGGCAGGAACATGCCCCAATTCAAAAGAACATTATAAAACAAAGTATGACCCCAAGCCAGCCAAGGAGATATTCGGTCACAAGACCAAAAACTTGGCCCATTGAATACACTAGGATTGCTTTCACTGGAAAGACGGAGGCTGAGGGGAGACCTGACAGAGGTCTACAAAATTATGAGAGGCATAGACAGGTTAGATCGTCAGAGGCTTTTTCCCAGGGTTTAAGTGTCAATTACAAGGGGGCACAGGTTCAAGGTAAGAGGGGAAAGTTTAAGGGAGATATGCAGGGGAAGTTTTTCATGCAGAGAGTGGTGGGTGCCTGGAATGCAATGTCAGAGGAGGTGGTGGAAGTAGGCACATTAGCAATATTTAAGAGGAATCTGGATGGATACATGAATAGGGAGGGAATAGAGGGATATGGTCCGAGTAAGGGCATAAGGTTTTGTTTTAGTTTAATTAGGGCATCATGATTGGAGGGCCGATTGGCCTGTTCCTGTACTGTACTTTTCTTTGTACTTTGTTCTTTGTTGATTGGGGGTGGGGGGGGGGGGGGGTGGCAGGGGGGGGGGGTGGAGTTTAAGGAGAGTCTTAAAGGAAAGAAGTGAAGCAGAGAGGTGTGGGAGGGAATTTCAAAGCCTGGGGCCCAGGCAACTGACAACATGGCCACCAGTGGTGAAGCAATTCTAATGTGGAAATTCACAAGAGACCAGAAATAGAGGAGTGCATTTATCTCAGAGGGCTGTCGGATTGGAGGAGATTGCATGGACAGGGAGGGGAAAGTCTCAAAGGGATTTGAAAACAGGGATGAGAATTTTAAAATCAAGATGTCGCTTGATTGGGGGTCAATGTCATTCCACAAACTCAGGTGTGAGAGGGGAATGGAACTTGTTGCAGATCAGCAGAGCTTTGGATGAGCTTTGGTGGAAAGTGGGAAGCCAGCCAGCATCATTTAGAAGGGTTGGGTCTAGAGGAAACAAAAGCTGCAGAAGAGTTTCAGCAGCAGATGAACTGAGTTGGTGGCAAAGTCAAACAAGTTGATGGGTGAAATTATCCCAACCCAGGTGGCAGGTGAGTGTAGGGAATCTAGCAGGAGCCAGAAAGTCAGAACACCACCAGAGTAAAATTACGTTGCAGTTCTCCCAACAGTGGGTTAACGGTGGGTCACTCTTCCCGCTGGCTATTTGCATTCAATGGCATCTCATGGATGCTCATTAAAACAGCTGCCTGCCGGCGTCCCATCAGGCCTCCCAATCTTGCATCACGCCAATGGGAAATCACATTGGCGTCAAACCCGATTGCTAAAGAGTGGCGGGCGCAAAACAGCCATCAATTCAGCAGAGACATTGAGGTGAGTGCAACCACTTTCTGCCATAGGGCTGCGCTGCTCCTGATGCGCTGTACAACACTCTGCCAGGGGAAAACGGGGTCCTGCCTCCATGCCAAGCTGGTCTTCATGGGTCCAGCAAGACGGTGCTGGACCCATGGAACCTCTGTGTCATCGAGTCGGTTCAGTACTGCGCCTGGGTTGGGCAGTACAGGGGTCTCCTTCCCCCTGATGCCACACACCAGCGTTCATCTGGACAGCACTGTGCTGTGGGCAGTCATCGCTACGGAGGTTCGGAGTTCGACTAGGGGTGGAATGTGAGGTGAGGCTGGGGGGGGGGGTGGGGGGTGCGGGAGGGAGGCTGGCTTGATGAAGACAAGGTGGGGAGGGGGGGGGGGCAATGTGAAAAGAGGACTGTACAGGGATTGGTGGAAGGGTGAAGACTCACAATGGCAGCCAGAGGGGCAAGCAGGTGGATGAAGAAGATGAACAATGGAAGGCACAGAGAAGACCAAGGGGAGGGAATCTGGACCCCGATGAGGCTGCATGGAAATCTCACAAATGAGGGAGTCCAAGGAATACCAAAACATTTACTGGAAGGGGATATATGAAGTTTGCAGAAGCAGTGGGTAGAGGTCCAATTAAGTTCCAAGCCCAGGTGATGGGTTTGTGGAATGGAAAATTGAATTGAGGAACGGACTTCTTCTTGAGGCTACTCGCCTTTGCATCTGGGTTGCTGACACCCTGCACAGTCTGGTGAAGACTGGGGCTGGAGAGAGTGATGTGTGTGTGCTGGATTAGTATTTAAACATGAACCTTTGAACCTGCCAGCTGAGGGTGGGTGGACGAATCAGCTGCATGCCCGACTGGAGAGACAGAGGGGAACTTGCCTGTGCATAATTAATGAGGTTCCAAGCTCTGAATCTGGAATGGGTTCCTGCTGTTCTCATTGGCAGGACAGTCACTGCTAGAGCAGGCCAACACTACACTTAGGGCGGGATTTTACGGCCTTGCTCGTCCCAAAACAGTAGAATCCTGCTCGAGGTCAACAGACCCTTCCATGGTGCACCCCCCTCGCCCGCACTGATTCCCGTGGCGATAAAATTCCGGCCTTAGTCTCAAAATGGGAGAATTCCGCCTGATGTTACTGAGGTGGAAATCATAGAAATCATAGAAACCCTACAGTGCAGAAGGAGGCCATTCGGCCCATCGAGTCTGCACCGACCACAATCCCACCCAGGCCCTACCCCCACGTATTTACCCGCTAATCCCTCTAACCTATGCATCTTAGGACTCTAAGGGGCTATTTTTAACCTAGCCAATCAACCTAACCCGCACATCTTTTGACTGTGGGAGGAAACCGGAGCACCCGGAGGAAACCCACGCAGACATGAGGAGAATGTGCAAACTCCATACAGACAGTGACCCGAGCCGGGAATTGAACATGGGACCCTGGAGCTGTGAAGCAGCAGTGCTAACCACTGTGCTACCGTGCCGGGTGACCTTAATCATGATGTGAATATGAGGTTGGAAACTCATGTCAAACGTGACACCCAGGTTACGAACAGACTTAATCTCAGATTATTGCCAGGAAGAGGGATAGTGTCTGCAGCCAGGAAACAAGAGTTTGGAGAGGCCCTGAAAACAACAGCTTCAGTCTTCCCAATATAGGTTTGGAGGAAATTTCTGCTGACACAGTACTGGATATCAGATAAGCAGTCTAATAATTTAGCAAGGAAGGAGGAGTCAAGAGAGGTTGTGATGTGGTAGGACAGGGTATCACCAGTGTACCTATGAAAAACACCCTACCTTCCAATGATGTCCCCAAAGGACATCACGTCGAGGAGAAATAGGAAAAAAGGGCCAGAGACAGACCCTTGGGGGACATCAGAGGTAACGGTGTGGGGGCAGGAAGGGAAGCCGTTGCAAGTGATCCATTGGCTACAATTCCATGGAGAAGAATGGAAACATGTGAGAAAGGTCCCATCCAGATAAACAGCAGTGGAGAGGTGCTGGAGGGGGATGGGGCAGTCAGCCATATCGATGGCAGGTGTAGAAGAATGAGGAGGGGAGGTTTACCTTTCTCAGTCACATACAGTGTCATATGTGAATTTGATGGGAGTCATTTCAGTACCGTGACAGGGGCGGAAATCTTATTGGAGAGATTCAAAGCACTGAACTCAATCTGAATGCCTCCTTAGCACATTTCCACAACTGTTAAATTATTTTTGCTCCTTCAGTTTTTTAACTGCTTCAGTTTCAGACATGACTCAGATCTGATGTTTTTAAAATTAGAGGAGAAAGCCGTGCATTTCTACAACACCTTCCGCAATCTCAGACCATCCCAATGTGCTTTGCAGTCAGTGAAGCGTGGTTAAGTGTGGTCATTGTCAAAATGTTAGAAACAATGCAGCCAATTTGCTCCCACAAACAGCAGCATGGCCATCAGCAGGAAACCTGTTCTAGTGGCATTGCTTGAGGGATGAATGTTGGCTAGGACACTGGGGAGAACTGTCCTGATCTCTTTCAAGGTGACACTGTGGCCGGAACTTAACACGTGGAACGGAATTTTCCGTTGGCCTCGCATGAGATTTTACGAGCCTTGCCCGAGTGAGGTTGTATCTGCGCAATTTAGAAATGGCCTCAGTTTAACTCGACATCTGGAAGACAATATCCCTGACAGTGCAGCTTGCCCTCAAGTGGGACTTGAACCCAGGACATGGCTACATATTATGCTGTGGGGCAGAGAGTGCCCGACCACCACACTTCTTACGTGGAACCATGCTTGCAGCATGCGCAGGTCGGAGAATCTGTGCAACAGTTTTATAGCCTGATCTCCAATCAATGCTGTGAGGACAGCTGGAAAGCAAAGGGGAATGGATTTTTTTTTTCCTTACCAGTGTCATAAGTAGGCTTACATTAACACTGCAATGAAGTTACTGTGAAAGTCCCCTAGTCGCCACACTCCAGCACCTGTTCAGGTATACTAAGTGAGAATTTAGCATGGCCAATGCACCTAACCAGCACATCTTTCGGTCAGGGGAGAGGAAACCGGAGCACACAGGGGAAACCCACGCAGACATGGGGAGAATGTGCAGACTCCGCACAGACAGTGACCCAAGCCGGGAATCGAAACCGGGTCCCTGGTACTGTGAGGCAGCAGTGCTAACCACTGTGCCACCATGCCGATTATATACATGATCCAAAATTTCATGCTTCTTTGAGTGGAAATTAATATTCTGTACATGTTATATTTATACACAATACTTTCCAACTTCCTGTACAAGCTTCAGTTATACAATAAGTTAACCAAACACTGATATCCATGCTTTTATTTTTGTAACATCACCTTGAAAGAAAACAGCGGGATACCGAACAAAACATCTGTTAATGACAAATTACACAGGTTAATAAACTCTTTAATTATTAGGCTTGTGTTTAACACAACACCACACTGTCATGTGCAATTCTTTGTTATAAATACTTGCTGTAGCTTGTTGTATCATTTTATGCACTATATGTCTATTGCCTTTAGTGAGTATAATAGAAATCTCCTCGATTATATCTAAATTTAAATTAGTAATATGTAATTAAATAAAGCTGCTGCTTTTATAATCCTATTAGTTTGTTAAGCTGATGGTTACATTCTAAGATTGTTTCACATCGTCATCTTCACAGCTGACTAAAGAAGGGAAAGAACATTGTTGATTCGTTGTGCTTTTATGGGAGTGAAGTGTCATGGTCACCTCTCACTTTTAGATCAGGGAATTGTCAATAATCACATTCATACAGCCCATTAATGTGGGGAAATAACCCAAGGCACATCAAAAGTGTAATGAAATAAATGGATGTGAGCTAAAGGAAGGAGATGCGGGGGAGGAAATTATTCTTATGCACAAGCACATTGGCCACCTGTTATATGCCTGCCTGATATTCAGCTTCATTACTGTCATTGGAACTGAGTGTCACATGAAGCATAAAATGTGCGCCCAATGGTCTTTATCTATTCATTCATGGAAGACCAGTAAGGTCATATTCCTTTGATTTGATTTATTAATGTCACATGTATTAGCATACAGTGAAAAGTATTGTTTCTTGAGCGCTATACAGACAGAATATACCGATCATAGAGAAGGAAAGGAGAGGGTGCAGAATGTAGTGTTACAGTCATAGCCAGAGTGTAGAGAAAGATCGACTTAATATAAGGTAGGTCCATTCAAAAGTCTGATGGCAGCAGGGAAGAAGCTGTTCTTGAGTCGGTTGGCACGTGACCTCAGACTTTTAGATCTTTTTCCCAACGGAAGAAGGTAGAAGGGAAAATGTCCCGGGGTGCGTGGGGTCCTTGATAATGCTGGCTGCTTCTCTGAGGCCCGTTTCTTATTGCCCCGGCAGAAGTGGTGGTGACACTGGACCATTTCAGAGGGCAGTTAAGAGTCAGCCACATTGCTGTGGGTCTGCAGTGACATATAGGCCAGGCCGAGCAAGGATGGTGGCTTTCTTTCTACAAAGGACATTGGTGAGGCAGATAGGATTTTTACGACAACCTGGCAGTTTCTTAGCCACCACTACTGACATTAGTTTTTTAAAATGAGATTTATTTAATTAACTTAATGAAATTCCTCAGCCATAGGGGGGATTGGAACTCACGTCTCCTGATCATTGGTCTGGGGTCTCTGGATATCGCAGTGAGAGTTTTAACAACACTGTGTTTACCCCAGTCCGACGCCGGCATCTCCACGTCTCTGGATATCACCACTGGGCTGTTCCTGTGTGTGATACATGAGATAATACACATCTCTTTAACCTGTGCTTAATGCTCCCTCTGCTCACATTGTCTGTATCTTTAGGACCTGGTTGGTTGTAGAGATTTGCATTCTAATCAGTATTCTGTAACTCGATTTTGTGTCTCTGTGCCCTGTTTGAGAGCAGATATCCACTCCATCTGACGAAGGAGCAGCGCTCCGAAAGCTAATGGTATTTGCTACCAAATAAACCTGTTGGACTTTAACCTGGTGTTGTTAAAACTGTGTTTACCCCAGTCCAACGCCGGCATCTCCACATCGTGATACATGACACCATTCAATTTACACTGCCTTCCAGCATGAACTTCTACCCCAGAAAGGAGGTGAGCTAAAGCTCGATTTGAGGAGGGATTTAAAACAGGAAAAGGAAGAGCTTGCTTTTGTAAAGTAAATTTCACAGCCTCATAACATCCCAAAGTGCTTCAGAGAGAGATAAAAACTTGCGATGACAGTATTTAATACTTTTCACGTTCACTGACATCTCAAATGAAGTAAGTTTAAGTTCACTTATTAGTATCATAAGTAGGCTTACATTAACACTGCAATGAAGTTACTGTGAAAACCCCCTAGTTGCCACACTCCGGAGCCTGTTCAGGTACACTGAAGGAGAATTTAGCATGGCCAATGCACCTAACCAGCACGTCTTTCGGAGGAAACCCATGCAGACACGGGGAAACGTGCAGACTCTGCACAGACAGTTGATCCAAGCCGGGAATCGAACCCGAGTCCCTGACACTGTGAGGCAGCAGTGCTAACCACTGTGCCACTGTGCTTTTGAAGTGAAGTCACTGCTGTAATGCTGGTAACATGGCAGCCAGTCTTTCACACATAACTCCCTCAAACAGCAATGTGAGAATGACCGGATAGTCTGTTTTTGTGATGTTGATTGGGAGATAATACCCCTGCACTTTTGCAAAATCGTGCCTCGGAGCCTGACTTTTGTATCCGCAATAGCAGGCAGATGGGGCCTCGGTTTAATGTCTCCAGCACCTCCCTCATTGTTGGACTTGAGTGTCAGCCTCAATTTCTGTACTTAAATCCTCAGAGTAGGACTTGAATCAGGACTGGGGGCTTTATGTGACTAAGTGACAAGAGTGCTCCAACTGAGCCAGAGCTGACGGAATGCACTTGCAGAGCAGTCACTGCTGTAACAGGGGCAGAGGAGGAGATGGAAGGAGGTGCGAAAATGGAGGAATTGAGGGAAGGAACTTAATTAAAAAGTGGGTGAAACTGTCCGCACCAGAAGAGCAGAACAAGCTTACTTTTTCACATTGCTTCATTCTCTTGCCACTGATGTTCACAGAATGAGACTTCAAACCTGCTGTGGGCTCATTTCCCGGTGCCACCATTGCTTTAGTTTGGTTTGAAATTAAAAACCGGGGCAATATTTTCCAAGCTGCTGGAAAATGAAAACTGCCGGGGTGAAAAATCAGCTGCTGATTTGCCATGACCCCCTTTCATGCCGTTTGGGTACCTTCAGCCCCCCCCCCTTAAACCTTTAACTGACTCACTTTTAATAACAGTTTAATTCATATATTGGCGGTTCCACTGTGATGTTGGTCATAAGTTGCCTTGGGGTCAGGAGCACTGTTTTGCATCTCGCTGCTAACCAACCCAGTCCTTTTCAGACCAGTGCCCAAGTCCTTCCCGTGGAGAGTTTGTTTAAACAGGCATATCCAGAGGTCAATTAGAGGCTAATTACTGGTGCTTCTGAAAGCTTCTGGCGATTCATAGTTGCTTATGTTCTCTCCCTGGGGTGGGGCAGGGTGGGGGGGAGAGAGGGAGGTGGATGGTTGTGGGGGGGAGGGGGGCGGGGGAGGCGGTTGATTGGACATATTTTTAAAACAATATTCAGTTACAATCTATTGGTTTATCACTCAAAATATGCTGGGCAATGCGCAACATTCAACATGTGGCTCAAGCTTTTATAGATATGATTTGGATAATTTGTGGCATGGTGGCACAGTGGTTGGCACTGCTGCCTCACAGCACCAGGGACCAGGGTTTGATTCTGACTTTGGGTCACTGTCTGTGTGGAATTTTGAACATTCGTCCTGTGTCTGCATGGGTTTCCTCCGGATGCTCCGGTTTCCTCCCACGGTGCATTCTCACCTAACTGAAGTTGGTCCTCCCCAATTAATTAGTTTTATTCCGGATTGTTCTTTGTCTTTTTCCATAACTAACCTAAACATTATGATGCTATAATCACTATCCCCAAAAATGTTCACCCAGTGACACTTAATCCATTTGACCCACATAGGTCGATCAGCCATGATAAATTGCCTCTTAGTGTCCAAAGTGGATTCGCCTTGGTAAATGTGCAGGGTTATGGAGATAAGGCAGAGGGGTAGGCCTGAGGGGGATTCTCTTTCGGAGAGTCACTGCGGACTTGATGGGCTGGATAGCTTCTTTCTGCACTGTGGAGGTTCAATGGTTCCAATTTTAACTCTTCTAACAAATTTTATCTGACCAAATACTGTCAGCAGGTGTGAATGAATAACACCGTCATAGGTAAGATTCCCAACTTTCCATTAGTACCAATAATTATAATCAGTTACAAAAACGGTTTCTTTTCTGTGCATTTCATTGAGATGTTTCAATGCACACTTTCATTCAGGGAAAGGGTGGAATTTTCTCAATGCTGGGTGGTGGATGTTGGGGCAGTGAGGGGAGCCAGGTAAGTAGCAGGGTACCACGTCAGAATGACTCACCAATGCATTCCCGCTGCCGGGTAACTTTCCTAGGGGTGGGCAGGAATGTGGAACTACAGCCTGCCGCTAGGCAGCGGGCAGCCATTTTAAATAATGAAGACCCTAATTAGTGGCGACTTGGCAGCCACAGAGTGAACCCTGCACTGCATGAGGAGGCCACTACCTCAATGTGTTATCTATTGCCAGACATACAAACCCTTGTGATCAGAGAGGTGGACCCTTCACTGTTGGCATTAGGGTCACAGGGATGGTCTTTGCCAATGGTGGCCCCCTTCTTGGGCTATGGAGCTTCCGACCCTGATGGCCTCCCCAGGACGCCACTGTGCTGCCGAGGTGGGGGACGACCATTCCACAGTGAGCATAATGCTGGCAGCTTGGAAAATGGACCCCAACTGAGCTTTTAAATGTCTAAATAGGCTGCCAGCCTCTGGTCAGTGGGCAGATGAGCCACTGCTGTTCCCACCACTAGCAAACTTCCCAGGCAGTGGAACTGTATCAGGTAGTTTACCCGGTGAATCTGCCTGACATTTTATCAGCTCCTCTGTTCCTAACCCACCACCCAGGAGCTGGTAAAATTCTTATAGGCCGGAAAGTTGCAGCCGTTTGCGCCGGCGGGATTTCGTACCTGAGGAAGATTCAAAAATTGTGACCAATGTCTCCTCAATTTCCACCCCTACTTATCTCAATAGCCTCAGATTTATCTCATCCGGTCCTGCGAACTTATCAACTTTAAGTACAGTCAGTCTTTCTAATACTTCATCTTTATTAATCCTCTCTTTCACTCTGGTCTTGACAACATCCTCTTCTTTGGTAAAGACACACACAAAGTATATACTTAATACCTCAGCCATATCCTCTGCCTCCATCTGTAAATCTCCTTTTTGGTTCTCAATTGACTTCACTTTTACTTCCCTTTACTATTCATATGCCTTTAGAAGACTTTTAGATTCCCTTTTTATGTAAGCGTCCAGTCTCTTCTCAGACTGTCTCTTTGCTTTTTATTTCTTGTTTCACTTCCCCTCTCAACTTTTTATTTCACCTTTGTTCTCAATTGTATTAGCAGCTTGACATCAGTCATATGTATCTATTTTTTGCTTCATCTTATTCTCTGGGAGGGATTTTCCAGCCGCACTCACCCCAAGTCTGGAAAATCCCACCTGAGGTCAACAGACCTTTGCATGGTCCGTGTCCCGCCTGCTACAATTCCCATGGCGGGCGGGATGGGAAAGTTCCACTCTATCTCTTTCATCATCCAGGAGTTCTGACTTTGTTTGTCCTACCTTTCTCCCTCCTAGGAATGCATCTCAACTGTACCAGAAACTACAAAGGGTCATGAACGAAGGGTCCATCACTCAAACCAGCCTCCCATCCATTGACACTGTCTACACTTCCTGCTGCCTCGGAAAAGCAGCCAGCATAATTAAGGATCCCACGCACCCCGGACATTCCCTCTTCCACCTTCTTCCGTCGGGAAAAAGATACAAAAATCTGAGATCATGTACCAACCGACTCAAAAACAGCTTCTTCTCTGCTACCATCAGACCTTAGAATAGTCTTACCTCACGTTAAGTTGATCTTTCTCTACACCCTAGCTATAACTGCAACACTACAATCTGCACTCTCTCCTTTTCTTCTCTATGTACTGGATGCTCTGTCTGTATAGTGCACAAGAAACAATACTTTTCACTGTGTGCTAATATGTGTGACAATAATAAATCAAATCAAATTTAAAATCCTCCATAAAGACTGCCCAATACCGTGTTGCCTACCAATTTCTGATTCCAAGTTACCTGGGACAGATGCATTCTCACCTAACTGAAGTTGGTCCTTCCCAATTAATTAGTTTTATTCTGGATTGTTCTTTGTCTTTTTCCATAACTAACCTAAACATTATAATGCTATAACCACTATCTCCAAAAATGTTCACCTAGTGACACTCAATGCATTTGACCCACCTCATTCCCCAGAATCTCCCCCCGTGGGTTCAGAAACATATTTTTGTCGAGAATTCTCCTGAACACGTTCTAAAGATTTCTGCAATTCCGTGCCCTTTAACTATTGCTACCATTCCAGCCCATATCAGGATAATTGAAGTCCCCATCGCAACTGCTCTGTATTTTTTGCACCTGCCTTTTCCATGCAGGTTTGTTCCTCTATATCCTTCCAACTAGTTGGTCGCCTATGAAATATGTCCGGCACTGTAATACCCCTTCTATTGCTTCTTGGATCTAATGAAATGGATTGTGTCGTTGATCCTTTTAGGACACCCTCAATCTCCAGCAGTTTAATATCTGCTCAATCAATACTCTCACCCTCTTTCTTCCTTTCCTTCCTTACCTTTCCTGAACAACCTCATATCATTTTGTTCTTTGCCGCACATACTGCATTCAAACCAGCTGTGTGCTTTCAAGTTGCAGCTAAGTCAGTGATGCGCGTTATCATACATGAGGCTTGATGCTCAGGAAATAAAGGCTTTTATTTGCTGTAACAAGGCAGCTACCAATTATATACACGATCCCAGACTGAGGGGTCCCAGCCAGAGCAGGGACCTTTATACCTCTCCCAGGAGGCGGAGCCCGACTGGGATGTACCACAATACTACAATACAAAGGTGTAGCAACCCCACCCTAACCCCAACAGCAACAAGTAGAACAACCCATCCCTAACCCAACAGCAACATATATACATACTTGTAGTACTGGCCAGACCCTGGCTCAGTACTATCCAGTGGGAACCAACGATGGTTCACCACAGTCAGCCATCCCTCAGCTGGAAGCACTCTCACCACCAAATCCAAAGATTTCTGGGTTTAAGTCCCACTCCTGGGCTTGAGCACAAAGATCTAGGCTGACAATCCAATGCGATTCTGAGGGAGTGCTGCAGAGGTGCGGCCTTTCAGATGACATCTTTATCCGAGGCCCCTCTCTATCCCCTCAGGTGGACGTAAAAGATCCCGTGATGCTACCTTGAAGAAGAGCAGGAAGCTCTACCCAGTTTCCTGGCCAGTATTCTCCCGAACATAACATCACAAAACCAGAGTAGATGGTGATTATCACATTGCTGTTTGTGGGAGTTTGCTGTGCATAAAATGGCTGCTGTGTTTCCTAAAATTCAAAAATGCTTCATTGCTTGTGAAGTTCTTTGGGACATCCCGAGGCTATGAAAGGCACTGGTCTTTCTTTCTACATAAACTTGAAAGATCTGCAGGTACATTGGTTATTATAAGATCATATATTACTTTACATTGATGCTTTCTCTTCCCATCCCACATAAAACATATTTTATCCTTTTCCTTCTGGGAATGTCAAGATTTTACAGCCATGTTGGTTAAATGATTGCTTTCATTCTGTCGGAGTGCTACAGGAAAGGTGTCAGGGCAGCATGGGTTTGGAGTGCCTTATAAATCACTGGATCATCAATTATCTCTGACTAGTGCATCACTGGAGGTTTACAAAGACTACCCAAAGACAGAGTGTCCCTGACCTTCCCTGTGTGCATATTATTAAGCAGTTTTACATGTTATTTAAAACTAGCTAAAAAAAAGTTCTGCTTTCCTGTCAATTACCAGAGATTTTAAATGTATCATTCCAATTGAGAGAAAGCTCACTTGGTGATGCTTTTCATCAGTGTCTCCCTGAATATCTTTTCTGGTGATCATTCCCTACGTTGAAAATAAAAATGCTGGAGTATATCTGTCATTGGTCTCAGAATAATCCATCTTATTTCTCAGAAAGGGACAAATCCTTTATGGTGCCCAACATTTTGAGTTGGCAACGTTCCTTCACTTTTGTGATAGCCTGAGATGCCATTGGCTGAGGAAATCCATTCGACCCATTTTAATCCAATATGATCCCACATGATCACAATTGCTTCATTTAATTGGTTACATCTCCACCATTCCAAGGCTGCGCGGGTTAGGTGAATTGGCCATGCTAAATTGCTCCTTAGTGTCCAAGATGTGTAGATTAGCGAGGTAAATAAGTGAGGTTATGGGGATAGGGCCTGGGTAGGATGATGTGTCAGAGAGTCGGTGCATGTTTGATGGGTTGAATGGCCTCATTCTGCGCTGTAGGGATTCTTTGATTCCGCCCTAAAGCCTGATCTAAATGCCACTGCCTGAATGAAGTAGACTCTTGTGATTTCAGCTCCAAAATTACTTCAATCTAGATTAAAGTAATCTAGATTACTTTAATGTAGTGTTACAGTCATAGCTAGGGTAGAGAGAAAGATCAACTTAATGCAAGGTAAGTCCATTCAAAAGTCTGACAGCAGCAGGGAAGAAGCTGTTCTTGAGTCGGTTGTTATGCGACCTCAGACTTTTGTATCTTTTCCCGATAGAAGCAGGTGGAAGAGAGAATGTCCGGGGTGCGTGGGGTCCTTAATTATGCTGGCTGCTTTGCCGAGGCAATGGGAAGTGTGTGAAACACACTTGTAAATCTGAAATCTACAGGTTTTTTTGCCAGCTGAGGTCTGAGAAGACGATAGAGTCAAGAGAGGTGGATGGAGTTAAGATCCTTCCATGGAGCGACCATAATCCCAATGGATGGTGGGACAGGTTTGAGGGGCTGAATGGCTTCATCCTGTTTCTGTGTTCCAATTGTGAATATGCCAGCTCTTTGAAAGAATTATCCAATTAATCCCATTGAAGAAGAGTTATATTGGGACTTGGAGTGGGATTTTCCATCCTCAATCTCCCCCTTGCTGTTTTGCGGCAGTGGAGATGGTCCACCACTGGCTGGTAGCAGGATCATCTAGTCCCACCGCTGTCAACAAGGTTTCCCGATGTTCATACTCTCTGCTGCTAGGGAACCCACGGCAGTGGGTTGCTCTCGGTGGGACTGGAAGATTCCATTGGCGGAAACAGCTGGAAAATCCTGCCTATTAACTTTTTGCCTCTCTCAACAGATGCTGCCAGACTTGCTGAGATTTTTCAGCATTTTCTGTTTTTATCCTATTTCCCTGTTAATTCTCTGTAGTCCTGCAGATTTGATTTTCACATTTAGGTATATATTCAATTCCCCATTACCATACTATTTAATATCTTTAATACCATCCTATAGGATTATCTCTTGGATGGCTCTTTTACAGGTCAATGAGTCGGTGTCTCCAGCCTGTACCCAGTAACTCAGACCCCTGTCTCTGAGGATTAGCCTCATGCCTGTCCCTGTATATGAGAAATGTCTGCATAACCTACTGAATCTTCCACATCAGTGAGAAAATGCCTAATATCTAGAGAAAGGGTTGCACTGAGGTTTTAAAGGTTGAGCGGTGATCTCATTGAAATATATAGAATTCGTAGAAGGTTTGACAGATATATGCGTCCCCTGGCTGGAGAGTCTGGTACTAGGAGGTCTCTGCACTCCCTCCATAGCAAGAACATCCTTCCTCAAATAAGAAGACCAAAACTGCATTTCGGGTGTGGCCTCACCAAGCCCCTGTATAACTGCAGCAAGACATTTCTGCTCCTGTACTCGAATGTTCTCTCTATAAAGGCCAACATACTGTTTGCCTTCTTTACCACCTGCTGCATCTGCAAGCTTACCTTCAGCGACTGGTGTACGAGGACACCCAGGTCTTGCTACACATTTCCTTCTCTTAATTTATAATCATTCAGATAATAATCTGTCTTCCTGTTTTTGCTACCAAACTGGATAACCTGACATTTATCCATATTATACTGCATCTGCCATACATTTGCCCACACACTCAGCTTGTCCAAATTACATTGAAGCACCTCTGCATCCCCTTCACAACTCACCCTCCCACCCAGCTTTGTGTCTCTGAAAATTTAGTTCCCTCATCTAAATCGTTTATATATATTGTGAATAGCTGGGGTCCTAGCACTGAACCCTGTGGTACCCCACTAGTCACTGCCTGCCATTCAGAAAATGATCCATTTATTCCTACTCTTTGCTTCCTGTCTGCCAACCAGTTTTGTATCCATCTCAATACACTACCCCCAATCTCATGCTCTTTAATTTTACATGCTAATCTCTTATGAAAGACTTTGTCAAAGCCTTCTGAAAGTCCAAATAAACCACATCCTCTGGCTCCCCCTCATCAAGGCTACTAGTTACATCCTCAAAGAATTCCAATAGATTTATCAAGCACGATTTCCCTTTTGCAACTCAACGCTGACTCTGTCCAATTCTGCCACTTTTACCAAGTGCTCTGCTATAAAATCTTTGATAATGGACTCTAGAATTTTCCCCACTACTGACATCCGGCTGGCTAGTCAATATATTTATTTCTCTACCTCCCTTTTTAAATTGTGACGTTACATTAGCCACCCTCTAATCTGTAGGAACTGTTCCAGAGTTTATAGAATCTTGGACGATGATCACCAATGCTTCCATTGTTTCTGGGGACACTTTCCTAAGTACTCTGGGGTACAGATTATCAGACCCTCGGGATTTATCAGCCTTCAATCCCATCAGTTTCCCTAACACCATTTCTCTACTAAAACTGATTTTCTTCACTTCCTCCCTCTCACTAAACCCTGTGTTCCCCAACATTTCTAATATGTTATTTGTGTCCTCCTTTGTGAAGACAGAACCAAAGTATGTATTCAGTTGGTCGGCTATTTATTTGTTCCCATTATAAATTCCTGTTTCTGACTGTAACATTTGTTTTCACCAATCTTTTTCTCTTCACATACCTATAAAAACATTTACAGTCAGTTTATATGTTCCCCACAAGCTTACTCTTTTACTCTATTTTCCCCTTCTTAATCAGTCCCTTGGTCCTCCATTGCTGAATTCTAAACTGCTCCCTATCCTCAGGTCTGTTTCTTTTTCTGACCAATTTGTACGCCTCTTCCTTGAATTTAATACAATCTCTAGTTTCCCTTGTAAGCCATGGTTTGGCCACATTACCCATTTTACTTTTGTGCCAGGAATAAACAATTGTTGCAGTTCACCCATGCGCTCCTTGAATGTTTGCCATTGCCTATACCACCATCATCTCTTCAAGTAATGTTTCCCAATCCACACCTCACATCATTGTAGTTTCCTTTATTAAAATTCAGGACCTTCATCTCAGAATCAATTATGTCACTCTCCATCTTGATGAAGAATTCTATCATGTTATGGTCGCTCATCCTCAAGGGGTACCACCCAACTAGATTGCCAATTATTCCTTTCTCATTAGACAATACCCCGCCGAGGATGGCCTGTTCTGTAATTGATTACTCAATGTATTGGTCCAGAAAACCATTCTGTATACAGAATTCCTCCTCTATGATATTGTGACTAATTCAATTTGTCCAGTTTATATGCAGACTAAAATTACCCATATTTACAGATGTTCCTTCATCGCATGCATCTCTAATTTCCTGTTTAATTCCATTCCCAACACCAACACTACAGTTTTGGGTCTATATACAACCCCCACTAATGGTTTTTTTGCCCCTTAATGTTGCTCAGCTCGACCCATACAGATTCCACATGGTCGGAGCTGAGAGCTTTCCTCACTATTGCGTTAATTTCCTCTTTAACTGGCAATGAACCTCCACTGCCTTTTCCTTTTTGTCTGTCCTTCCTAGGCTCAGGTGAAGTATGTACCTGGAGCTGGAGACATCTGTTTAATATAAACCTATATGTAGACAAGATTGGAACTGAAACAATGTTCTGTGAACATGACCAACAATGGATAAATACGGTGAGCATTTGAGATTTGGCAGAGTACTGTATTAGGGGTCTCGAAGACAGTGCTCTTCCTGCAAGATTGAATAAACGATTGTGACCTGTACCTGAGTCTCCTGCGATCAGTTTGTAGACATCCATTAAAACATGACTAATTAAGAAGCTGCATCCACGAACCCCATCCAATTAGGGATGGCAGCTGGATTCCAGCATTGGGAGATCCAATCAATGTGGCCAGTGAATCACGGTCTAACCAATGAAAAAGACCCCCATCAGGAGAGGCAGCAGTGGGCATGGAGTCATCTTCAGCGTGTCGGAAACAGCTGCCATTGGAGCAGGGCAAGCTTGAGTGGAAAAATCAGCCTCTATGAAGTGGTTGTAAGGGCATGTCTGCTGATTAGGGATAAATCCCGTTTGTGGATTAATGCCAACAAATAAACTTAAACCCTCAAATGAGTCACAGCTCAGATCTCCCATTGCGAAGTCACTTCCCATCCAGTTTTGGGCTCTTGTCACAGCAGGGATGGGGGAGTGGGGCTGCGCAGGGGGTTGCAGTGGAAGGTGCATGGGACACAAGAGGGTTGCACCATCAGTAAAAGTTTGTGGAGCCTGGAAAGCGGGAGAATCGAAGGTTCAGTACTCTCCTCATTTGGATTCCTTCCTCTCTTGAGTTAAACCCATTTGTCTGTTCTCTGGGAAAGGTGCTCAGAGGTGGGAACTCGTTGGGGAGCTCACCCAACATGCAACTCCCAAATTTCCTCCTGCTACCTCAGCTAAAGTTGTTTGGACAGGCCTGGGAAAATTCAATATCTACTTGAATTATCCTTTAAACATATCTGTCTAATGTTAAAGTTTATTTATTAGTCACAAGTAAGGCTCACATTAACACTGCAATGAAGTTACTGTGAAATTTCCCTAGTCGCCACACTCCGGTGCGTGTTCAGGTCAATGCACCTAACTAGCACGTCGTTCAGACTGTGTGAGGAGACCGGAGTACCCAGAAGAAACCCACACAGACACAGTGAGAACACACAAACTCCGCACAGACAGTGACCCAAACCAAGAATCGAACCTGGGTCCCTGGCGCTGTGAGGCAGCAGTGCTAACCACTGTGCCACCGTGCCGCCTCATTGTGCCACCATGCTGTCTACAATCTGGTTAAACAAATCCACCAACAGGTAAGGAAATAAACTGTGCTACTCATGAAGGATATATTTAGAGTGTGCCTGTATTCCATGCACTATGTACTGTGGGTATTACCATTGCTTGAAAACTGCGTCTGAGCCATTTTCTTCCTTCGCACTGGAATGTAATAATCAGTGTATAATACAATAGCTGGGGTTAGTTAAATAAAATGTGAAAGGCTGTATTAATGAACTCCTTGCTGTCCAAAACTGAATTTAATTTGCCATTGCGGGCTGCATAATTCAGAGCAGAAGAATAAATTATAGATGAAAACCCATCATATGTTTATAAATACACTAACATTAGCATTTCACTTCACCATAAATCTGCACTCGACAACATTGAAGCACAAGGAATGGAGCCCTGTAGAACAATGATATATTCTCTCACTGGCAGCCAAGAGTAGTGGCCCATTCATTGCCTTCAGTTATTCAAACTGTACTTCCTCTGCTGATGTCCCCTCATTTAAAATCCATTTTAATTGAAAGATGCTCAGTGCAGACACAGTGGTACATTTACTTATCCCAGTTATACATCACAGAGCACTGGAAGGAAATTGTTTAATCTGGAGAAACAGTTCATGGTGGTCACCACTGAACAGCAGCGTAATTACAAGATCAAATCTGTTATAAATGCACTCAGGGTGTTCTGTGACCTATCATCTCCTAATCTGCATAGTGAAGTATTGCTTCATAACTGTAAATTGCTGATTTAATTAAAACCAAGACCTTTCTGTCATTTAATTACAGGGAGAAAGGTTATTGCTTAAATGCAATTTTCCAAATGTGATTTCTTAACAGTTATTAACTGCTTTGCCATCATTTATTGTTTCTGATTTTCAATTTTAAAATGGTCTTGTGACAGAAGTAATGACTTTATGAAGAAGTCAATCTTGATGAGCAGAGCACTGCCATTTGTTTCTCAAACTAAAACGGATGGAACTTGATGTGAAAATGTCACAGTGGGAAATCCGCAGCTTCCTAAGGTAAAGTAATGGAGGATTCAAGAGTTTACAAGAGCACCTCATTACACAGCCGAACATTTCTACAATATCTGAGTCATTAAGGTTTGCCACTGGCACTCTCAATAATACTGACAATAAAACCATATAAAACTAAGGGAAAGGACAGGCTGCGATAGACTTAGCTCCCCCTTTCACAATTTAATATATTTCTTACCACAACAGCCGCTTACATTTATATAGCATATGTAGCACAGTAACACATCCCAAGGCACTCATTAAGTCTATTAAGACTACAGTAAGTCTATTAAATTACATTTTAAAAACATTTCTGAGCATTCAATTCACAGGAGCCAATGGAATTATTCCTGCACCAAAGAAAAGCAAGACAATTTCACCCCATTAGAGGATTCTCAAATTAAAATGATTTGCAGATTTTTTTCTAATTTCTTCTTTATTTTATCAATTCAGTTGACCATTCCCTAAGGAAGTTATGTACCAGGAGGAATGATAATAGTTGCAAATGAATTTCAGAAATTAACAACTCTGAGCCAGCTTCTTATGAAAACAAGCAAAGCCCTTCCCCCAAATAATGACCGCAAACCCCCAACCCACCAGGCTAACTTTTCCCCAGTCTGGAGTACAAGAGATACCGCCTCACCCCTATTAGTCCTGCCATGAGGCCTGTCACTCCCCTGAAGTGGTAATTAAAGGGATTTTTGTGTAAGGCAAGTGGAATTGAGGTAGAAGATCTATTATTAAATTATGGGACAGGTCTGAGGCTATATTCCTGGTTTCTTGGGCTGAGTTTTAAAATTACCTTCTGCCATATTGGAAGGTGGGGGTTTGTGGGGAGGCAAGTAAAATAAAGTGGGCTGCCAGCCCATCACCTTCTCTCACATCCATGACCTGTCCTCCATACTTCAGGAATATTGTGTGCAGTTTTGGTGCCCTTACCTGAGGAAGGATGGCCTTTCTATAGAGGGAGTACAGCGAAGGTTTACCAGGCTGATTCCGGGGATGGCAGGTCTGTCCTATGAGAAGGGACTAAGTCAGTTAGGATTATATTCACTGGAGCTTAGAAGAGTGAGAGGGGATCTCATAGAAGCGTACAAAATTCTAACAGGGTTAGACAGGATAGATTCAGAAAGAATATTCCAAATGGTGGGGGAATCCAGATCTAGGGGTCATAGTTTGAGGATAAAGGGTAAACCTTTTAGGACTGAGGTAAGGAGAATTTCTTTCACCCAGAGAGTGGTGGATCTGTGGAATTTACTACTATAGAAAGTAGTTGGGGCCAAAATGTTGTGTGAATGTGCAAGGAACAATACTTTTCACTGTATTCCAATACATGTAACAATAATCAATCAAATCAAATGAGTTCAAAGAAGGAATTAAATATAGCTGTTTGGGCTAAAGAGATCAAGGGATATGGGGGGAAGGCAGGTTCAGGATATTGATTTTG
Organism: Mustelus asterias; assembly: GCF_964213995.1. Classification (NCBI taxonomy): domain Eukaryota; kingdom Metazoa; phylum Chordata; class Chondrichthyes; order Carcharhiniformes; family Triakidae; genus Mustelus; species Mustelus asterias. The sequence continues at coordinate 117,939,847 of NC_135809.1, forward strand.
ATGGTGGGCAGCTGGGGGTGGGGTAGTTACCTTGAGCGGTCCTCTGTTGCCATTGGAGCACAATCCTCTGCCACCTCCCCCTGCCAAAACACCACCTTTATCTTGCCCCCACCTTTACTAACCCAAATTATGCCCACCCAACATCCCCAGACTTAGCTGAAGTCGGGAGATATCTTCACTCCTTACTCGGGATTACGTGTAATCCCAGCACTGGCCATTGTTGACTTCTGGTGCTGCTAGGACTAAGAGCTGCTGGCCAATCAGATTGTCTGATAGCTCTCTCGGGCAGGATTTCCTGTCCCTGGCGGGCTGACGTCCCACTCTGACCCGATTAAGGCTGCCTCCGGTGTGTTATTGGCCTTGAGGTCCTCAACATCACTGATACCAGTCGTCAGCCAGTTTCATTCACTCCACGTGATATCAAGGAATGGCTGAAGGCACTGGATACTGCACAGGCTATGGGCCCTGACAATATTCTGGCAATACTACTGAAGACCTGTGCTCCAGAAGTTACTGCCCCACTAACCAAGCTGTTCCAGTACAGCTACAACATTGGCATCTACCTGGCAATGTGGGAAATTGCCCAGGGATATCCTGTACACAAAAAACTGTGCAAATCTAACTCATCCAATTACCACCACATCAGTCTACTCTCGATCGTCAGTAAGGTGATGGAAGTGGTCATCAGCAGCATTATCAAGTGGTCCTTGCTTAGCAATAACCTGCTCAATGACACTCAGTTGGGTCCCGCCAGGAACACTCAGCTCCTGCCTTGGTTCAAACATGGACAAAAGAGATTAACTCAAAAAGTGAGGTGAAAGGACTGCTCTTGACATCAAGGCAGCATCTGACTGAGTGCAGCATTAAGGAGCCCTGGCAAAACTGGAGCAGATGAGAATCAGGGGAACCTCCCCATCCCCCCAACTGGTTGAAGTCAAACTCAGCTAATGTTCTGGGGACCTGAGTTCAAGTCCTACCATGGTGGAATTTGAATTCAATTTTTTTTAAAAATCTGAAATTAAGGATCTACTCATGACCATGCAACCATTGTCGATTGTTGGAAAAATCTACCTGGTTCACTAATGTCCTTTAGGGAAGGAAATCTGACGTCCTTACCTGGTCTGGCCTACATGTGACTCCAGAGCCACAGCAATGTGGTTGACTCTCAACTGCCCTCCAAGGGCAAATAGGGATGGGCATTAAATACTGGCCAGCCAGCGACTCCCATGTCCCACGAATGAATTTTTAAAAATTGGTCTAACCCCTTGCGTAGTATCCCAGTTCACTTTAGCTAGCTCAGCTTTCATGCCCACATAGTTGCCCTTATTTAAGTTTAAAATACCACTTAGACCCACTCTTCTCCTTTTCAAACTGGATGTAAAAATCAATCATATTGTGGTCTTTGCTGCTTAGGGTTACCTTGACTCTGAGATTATTAATTAATCCTGTCACATTACACAATGTCAAGTCTAATATAAACTGTTCTCTGGCTGCTTCCAGAATGGCTGCTCGAAGAAACAATCTTGAAAGCATTCCATGAAAGCTTCGTCAAGGCTACTACTGATGATCTGACTTTTCCAATTTATTTGCAGATTAAAATGACCCATGATTATTGTTGTCCCTTTATCACGAACAGCCAATATTTTGTCTTGTATATTTTATGCTACATTGTGGTGACTGTTAGATGGTTTGTAGACCACTTCCACTGGTGACTTCTTTCCTCATCTCCACTCAAACAGATTCTACATCCTGATCTCCGGAACCAAGGATCTCTAACCATTACATCAATGCCATCCTTGATCAACAGCGCTACCCCTCCACCTTTAGCTAGCTTCCTATTCTTCTTGAATGTCATGTACCCCTCAATATTCAAGCCCCAATTCTTATCCTCCAGCAGCTAAATCTCTGTAATGTCTTTCATATCATATTTATTTAGTCCTATGTGTGCTATCGATTCATTTATTTTGTTACGAATGCTATGTGCATTCAAATACAGCGCCTTTAGTTTTGCCTTTTTGTTATCTTTGTAACACCTTGGCTGGAATTCTCTGACCTCCATGCCTGGCTGACGCTGCAAGCAAGAATGGAGAATTTGGCACTCAGCCAAACCTCCATTCACAGCAATGGGACTGGAGAATCCCAGCTGCGGGCAAGGTCAGAGAATTCCAGCCCTAGTCTCAACAATAAGAATCTCCAGCTCTCTGAGGTAGAGATTTCAAAAAATTCAGACTCCTCTGAGTGGAGAAATGTTTCCTCACCCGAGCACATAGTGATCAACCCATTATCCTGAGACTGTGTACTAGACAACCCAATCAGGGGAAACAACCCCTCAGAGCCTAGGCTGTTCATCGCTCTCAAAATCTCACATGTTTCGATTGATAACGGGATTGATAAAGTAAATGTTAACCAAATGTTCCCCTTTCTAGAAAAGTCAAGGACAAGAGGTCATAGTTGTAGAGCAAGAGGGGTGAGGTTCGAGACAAAGACAAGGAGAAGCTACTTCTCACAGAGGGTTGTGAATCTATGGAACTCACTGCCCCAGAGTGCAGTGGGTGCAGAATCAATCAATGGATTCAAGAGAGAGATAGATAAATATTTGATCAAAAGCCAGATAAGAGCTCTGGGGAAAAGGCAGGGAAGTAGAGTTAGGATGAGATGGAGATTAGCCGTGATCATATAGGATGGCGGAGCAGGCTCGAAGGGCTGAATTGCCTACTCTCGCTCCGAATTCCAATGTCCCCATATTCCTATGTTTTCATTTTTCTAAATTTAGGAAAGTATAGGACCATCCTATTCAATTTATTTTCTTTGCATAACCTTCTCATCCCAGAAATCAGTCCAGTGAACATCTCTTGCATCTATCTTCTCCTTTGCCTCCTCCTCACAGCCTGTTGTCCCACCTAGATTTGTAATTCAATCAAACTTGGATACATTGCACTCATCAAAGTCATTATTATAGATTGTAAATAGCTGAGGCCCCAGCATTGATAATTGTGGGACCCCACTAGTTACAGCCTGCCAACCTGAAAATGACCTACTTATTCCTACTCTCTGCCTTCTAAGCAACCTTCACTCAATGCTATCCCCTAACACCATATGCAACAACTTTCCTTGTGAGAATCATGAGGATCATAAGAACTAAGAGCAGGAGTAGGTAATTTAACCCCTTGAACCTGCTCTGCCATTTAATTCGATCATGGCTGATCTCATCTCGGCCTCAACTCCACTTACCTGCCTATTCAGCCCTTCAAACCCTTACTAATTAAAAGTCTGTCCATCTCCCTTAAATTTACAAAACGTCCTGGCATCCACCGTACTCTGAGGTAGTGAATTCCACAGACCCACGATGCTCTGTTTTAAATTTGCCAGCCCTTATCCTAAAATTATGACCTCTTGTTCTAGATTACCCTACAAGAGGAAACATAGGGCGGCACAGTGGCACAGTGGTTAGCACTGCTGCCTCACAGCTCCAGGGACCTGAGTTCAATTCCTTGCCTGGGTCACTGTCTGTGTGCAGTTTGCACATTCTCCCCGTATCTGCGTGGGTTTCCTCTGGGTGCTGTGGTTTCCTCCCACAGTCCAAAGATGAGTGGGTTAGGTTGATTGGTCATGCTAAATTACCCCTTAGTGTCCCAGGATGTGTAGGTTAGAGGGATTAGCGGGCGAAATGTGTGGGGTTGTGGGAATAGGGCCTGGGGTGGGATTGTTGTCGGTGCGGACCCGATGGCCGAATGGCCTCCTTCTGCACTGCAGAATTTCTATGATTTCTATGATGATCCTCTCCATGTCTACCCTGTCAATCCCCCTTATCATCTTGTTAGATGATAGATTTCCTCTCATTCTTCTAAACCTCAGGAAGTATAGACCTAAACTGCTCAATGTCTCTTTGTAAGACAAACCTGTCATCTCTGGAATCAATCTAGCGAACTTCCACTGAACCACCTCCAATGCAACTATATCATTCTTCAAGTAAGGGGACCAAAACTGTACACAATATTCTAAGTACAGGCTCACTAATGCTGTCTACTGTAGCAGCAACACCTCATTACTTTTATATTCTATTCCTTTAGCAATAAATGCCAAGATTCCATTTGCCTTCCTTATTACCTGCTGTACCTGCACCTTATCAAATTCCTTTTGAAAATCCAATACACATCCACTTGTTCCCCTTTAACCACCTTGCTAATTATATCCTCAAAAACATTAATAGATATGTCAACCACAATTTCCCTTTCAAAAAACCATGTTGACTGCCCAATCATATTATGATTTAAAATGTATTTATTAGTATCACAAGTAGGCTTACATTAACACTGCAATGAAGTTACTGTGAAAATCCCCTAGTTGCCACACTCCGGTGCCTGTTCGGGTGCACTGAGGGAGAATTTAGCATGGCCAATGCACCTAACCAGCACGTCTTTCAGACTGTGGGAGGAAACTGGAGCACCTGGAGGAAACCCATTCAGACATGGGGAGAGTGTGCAGATTCCACACAGACAGGCAGCACGGTGGCACAGTGATTAGCACTACTGCCTCACAGCGCCAGGGACCGGGTTCAATTCCCAGCTTGGGTCACTGTCTGTGTGGAGTTTGCATGTTCTCCTCCGGGTCCTCCGGTTTCCTCCCACAGTCCAAAGATGTCAGGCCAAATTGCCCCATAGTGACAGGGGGACTAGCTAGGGTAAATGCATGGGGTTATGGGGATAGGGTCTGGGTGGGATTGTGATCGGTGCAGACTCAATGGGCTGAATGGCCTCCTTCTGCACTATCGGATTGTATGATTCTATAACAGTGACCCGAGCCAGGAATCGAACGCGGGTCCCTGGCGCTGTGAGGCAGCAGTGCTAACCACTGTGCTAATCTTACCACTTAACAAATGATGAATTCCAGAATGGTCTGCTCCTCTGCTGTCAGCTCTATGTAATTGTGTGTAATACTTATATTGCTTTCATATTTTACATTTCAGCTTACAGTTTCCAAAATGCAACCGATCGTCAAGAACAGAGAAGAAAATTGAAGGGTTTCGCTTCAAATTCTTCCATATCAAAACCCCATGCAACAGCTATCACTGTTAAGTCACTACAGGGTGCACTGCGGACTAAGTATGGACATCTTGTGAGTAATGGACAATGCACTCAATGCAAGTAGAGTGTTTATGAGCCATGGCTACATTGTGAGAGCACTGCGTGAAAATCAGGAATCTCTCGTACGATACAAAATACACCAAGGAATCTGCCAGCCCTTATCCTAAAATTATGACCTCTTGTTCTAGATTACCCTACAAGAGGAAACATAGGGCGGCACAGTGGCACAGTGGTTAGCACTGCTGCCTCACAGCTCCAGGGACCTGGGTTCAATTCCTTGCTTGGCTCACTGTCTGTGTGCAGTTTGCACATTCTCCCCGTATCTGGACTCTGGATTAAATATATCACAAAAATGCACAGGAAGTAAGAATTCATTCTGACTTTATAACCGCAGGAATAATACTTTGAACAATCAACATAGACCATTCTGTGAGGTGTTTTTGGGAAATCCTGCGATTGGAAAAGGTGTTGACTAATTGTAGCTTTGTTGCTTTGTTTTGTGCTGTAATCCACTCATTTGCAAAAGACCTTAGCTTACTTAATAATGGCCTAAAATACATTGGGTAGCTGATCCTATTTAATAGGAAAGATGTCACGAACTTAAGATTTTCCTCCTCTGCTCCTTGTGAAATGTGTGGCAATGGAGTTTCTGCTGGTAACACTGTTCAGTCGTGGGAGTGTGTGTTGATTGCAGTTGCTTAACTGTGATGATTCCCACTCTCTTATTATGACAGTCAGCATTCAGTGTCCTACCTTGCATTGCACAAGGTAATTGCAGATGACGGAAGCTATTTTCTCCATTCTGGTTCATTCATCCATAAGCTGCCTAAAACAACAACTTCCGTTCAAATAGCGCCTTGTGGTAAAACATCCCTCGATGCTTCACAGGAGAATAATCAAATCAGATTGGGCATCGAGCCACCGGAGCAGACATTTGGACAGATGACCAAAAGCTTGGTGAAAGCAATAGGTCTTCAAGGGCATCGTAAAGGAGGAGTTAAATAGGGTTAAGATAAACATCAGCCATAATCTTAGTGAATAGCAGGAAAGGCTTGAAGAGCTGAATAGCCTGCTCCTGTTACTCCCCCTCCAATGGTGACTGTACCAATCAGGCATTGGGGCTGCCATGCTCCTGATGAGGTCTTCAGCCTCAGGAACCTGCCCATCACCATCCTTGATGAAGCTGGAGACAGAAATGGACTGACTCATGCTCACAGCCTGAGAGCAGAGGATCCCACCCAGCCTGCACCTGTGCCCAAATAAAGTGACCTTTCCCCAATTAACAGTGTTCAGCTCATTCACAAAACCCAGCGGGGCTCCCAGTAAATGGTGTTGGGGTGGACCAGGGTCGAGAGAGGGGGAGAATATGTGGGAATTTTGTGGAGAGCCATTGGCTACGCTTTCGGCAAGTCGAATGCAGCCTTTCAAGGCTCTACCCAGAAGGGATAACCGTTCAAAAATGATCAGACCCCAGTACAAATCCGCAACACCGGCACCAATGATACTGGAGTTCCATTTTGTGGTATACCAGACCAATATGGACAAGACCTGGTACCCTTCAATTTTAAGTTCTATTCTTTTTTTCAAAGTAGCAATGTCACCAGCTACATGATAAGGATTTTTTAAAAATTCATTTGTGGGATATGGGCGTCATTGGCTGGCCAGCATTTATTGCCCATCCCTAGTTGCCCGAGGGCAGTTGAGAGTCAACCACATTGCTGTGGCTCTGGAGTCACATGTAGGTCAAACCAAGTAAGGATGGCAGATTTCCTTCCATAAAGGACATTAGTGAACCAGATGGGTTTTTCCGACATTTGACAATGGTTTCATGGTCATCCGTAGATTCTTAATTCCCGATATTTTTTATTGAATTCAAATTCCACCATCTGCTGTGGCGGGATTTGAACCAGGTCCCAGGACATTAGCTGAGTTTCTGGATTAATAGTCTAACGACAGTGCCACTAGGCCATCATCTGCCCATGTTATCCTCATTAAAATCCACGCTGGGCCCTTAATAGGGTTGTGTGGATGCTCTGAGTGTGGGCAACACTTGTGTTTGACATCAATATGAATCAGAGTGCATTGGGTGCACAGCTCCCACCCATGCCTGACATTACATGGAACCATCACAACAGGCACCCTCCATCACCTTATCTACATCAGTTGCTCCTGAAATAATATGTTTGACTAGAAGTAAAATAGTTATTTGCTCTGTTTGTTTAACAAGGCTTCCAATCTCACAAGCCCCTTTATGGCAAAACCTGAAAAACCCAGGGAAATGGTAATTGTGGCCAATCTTGCTTTCGGTGTATAAGCCCCACATTTTGGAATTCCCTCCATTATGCACTCTGGGCGGAATTTTACCGGTTCACCCTGCCCGTCAATGGGCGAGTGAGCCAATAAAATTGCGCGAGAGTCAAGAAATCAGGATCACGCCTGATTTCTCGGCTATCGTGATTTTACGAGAGCCGGATTTCCAGTGAGGTCGGCAAGAGGCTGAATAATTTATTCAAATTCATTAAAATCTTCATTAGCATGTGTTTAGTCAGCCCGGCGCTCAATCGTCCTGGCTTGCCTGCCTTTATGGCCTCACCAGGTAAGGTTCTCCCCGGCAAGGAAAACACTTGCTCCCCATAAACAGAGAAAGTTGTGTTGGCCTCACCAGTGGAACCAGAGGCCATTGAGGCTGCCCCGGAAGGCCAAGGGCAATGGAGGCGCCCCTTGGGCAGTGCCAGTCTGAAAGTGCCACCCTGTCACCTTGGCACAGCCCGCCTGGCATCTGAGCAATGCCCAGTGGGCACCTTGGCACTGCTCAGGGCAGGGCCTGTGGGGTGGAGCCTGAAGAGGGTGGGGCCTGAAGGGGGCAACCTGATGGGGGGGGGGGGCACTGCCATTCTGCAGGCGATCGGATTGGGGGTGGCCCGCTGCCACCCTACAGGTGATTGGATCAGGGGGGCAGCGCAATCAGCCTGGGTGGTGGGGTGGTGGGTGGGGGTGGCATCTCGGGTGGTGTGGGGCTTGCGATTAGTTACGGGCCCCGCAATTGTGGGAGGGGTGGCTCTGTTGAGGCTGCCTGCAGAAGCAGGGGCCTGACAGCTCTCTCTCTGTCTGTCAGATTCCTGCAGTTTGAATTGTGCATGTGCAGCAGCAGAGGCCCTCCCCCATCGATCGTGACTCCGCTGCCCTCCCCCCACCGATCGTGGTCCCATTGCCCTCCCCCCATCGATCGCGGTCCTGCTGCCCTCTCCCACCAATCGCGACCCCGCTGCCCTCCCCCCATCGATCGCGACTCCGCTGCCCTCCCTCACCGATCGCTGCAGAGTGGCAGCGGGCCCCCTCCCCCACTTGCCCCTCCTCCATTGGCCGTGCCCCCACCGGCCCCTCCCCCCATTGGCCTTGACCCTGGCACTACCTAGTGGACATTGCCCAGGTGCCCAGTGGGCATTACCCAGGTGCCAGGATGGCACTGCCAAAGGGGCACCCCCCCCTTGCCCTTGGCCTCCCCAGGGGGCCTCAATATCCTCCGGTTCCAACAGCAAGGCCAAGTCGACTGCTCCCTGTTCATGAACAAGAACCACTCCCAGCGAGGCCATAAAGGCAAGCGAGCCCGGGTGATTGAGCGCTGGGCTCACTAATTACATTGAAATGTTTATTTAAATAAATTTTAATAAATTAACCTGCCTCTCACCCATTTTCAGTGAGAGGCTGACCGCGCCGGAAATCTATTGTAAAATGGCATCGGTTTCGAAAACTGGTGCCAATCGCGCTTATCGCTTTACGCCCCACTTTTTGACCGCGTTGTGCCCGGTCAGCAATACTGCCCTCAGAATCAATCTGTCTTTACACTTGCCTCTCCTCCTTAAACACACCAAATTGACAACCAGCTCTTGTTTGCCTCACCTAATATCCCCTTCCCTGTCTCCATGCCAGCGTTTCCACTCATGTTTCAATGAGGCATTTTGGGACATTTTCTGCATTAAATCTGCTACGTACTTGACGTGCCTGTTTATGTCATGTCATGTGATGTCATTTAGCATTTGTTAAAAGGTGCCTCATTGGGAATGGACACAATACCGCCTTTCATCCCTGCATCCTCAAACTGTCAACCAAAATGTACAAGCTTACAGAAGTTGCCAACCTCAGATGTGTGAACCAATGCAGTAATTGTGACAAAGTTAACCACGCACATGGATTGGAAAAAAGTGGAAAAGTGAAACTGAGGTTTGCCGAGACAGTAAACCTGGTATAAAACAAGAGGCTTAATTCTTAATGTATTGGAACAGTATTCATTCTGCTAAAAACATTAACCAAATCATTATTGGAAATTTTACATCAAGTATTTTTAAAAATAAATGGAAACACCTTAGCAAGGTGATATTAGTGTTGTGCGCACAGTTATTTGTTGCTTACTTTATACTGCTTGACATTATCATTTTATGCCCCAACAGAAAGTATTTTTTGTTAAACAGGTGATGCCCCCTATCAGTTCTTAGAGGATGTGAGATATAACAGCAATTACAATAGTGACTACGCTGCAAAAGTTCCTCATTGGCTGTTAAGCTCTGTTAAATCTTTCTGTCTTACAGTGACAGGACCAAGCTCACTTTATTCCTGTAACATAGTAGTGGGGAGAATGAGAGAGAAGGGTGTGTTCTGTGCTGTGCTTTAGAAGTTAGTCTCTGGCTAACCTACTTCCGATACAGACTACCCTTCGTCATCCAGTACTTCCCCGAAGCGGAGAAGCTATGACATCTTCTCCAGAACCTTCAACATGTCATCGATGAAGACGAACTTCTCACCAAGGCCATCCCCACATCCCCACTACTTGCCTTCAAACAACCACGCAACCTCAATCAGACCATTGTACGCAGCAAACTACCCAGCCTTCAGGAGAACACTGACCCCGACACCACACAACCCTGCCACAGTAAGTTTGACGTCGGTGGTGGGCAAGTTATTGGAAGGTGTGATAAGGGATAGGATCTACAAATATTTGGATAGACAGGGACTTATTAGGGAGAGTCAACATGGCTTTGTGCGTGGTAGGTCATGTTTGACCAATCTATTAGAGTTTTTCGAGGAGGTTACCAGGAAAGTGGATGAAGGGAAGGCGGTGGATGTTGTCTACCTGGATTTCAGCAAGGCCTTTGACAAGGTCCCTCATGGGAGGTTAGTTAGGAAGGTTCAGTCGCTAGGTATACATGGGGAGGTAGTAAATTGGATAAGACACTGGCTCAATGGAAGAAGCCAGAGAATGGTTGTGGAGGATTGCTTCTCTGAGTGGAGGCCTGTGACTAGTGGTGTGCCGCAGGGATCGGTGTTGGGTCCATTGTTGTTTGTCATCTATATCAATGATCTGGATGATAATGTGGTCAATTGGATCAGCAAGTTTGCTGATGATACAAAGATTGGAGGTGTAGTGGACAGTGAGGAAGGTTTTCAAAGCTTGCAGAGGGATTTGGACCAACTAGAAAAATGGGCTGAAAAATGGCAAATGGAATTTAACGCAGACAAGTGTGAGATATTGCACTTTGGAAGGACAAACCAAAGAAGAACGTACAGGGTAAATGGTAGGACTCTGAAGAGTGCAGTTGAACAGAGGGATCTGGGAATACAGGTACAGAGTTCCCTAAAAGTGACGTCACAGGTGGATAGGGTCATAAAGAGTGCCTTTGGTACATTGGCCTTTATAAATCGGAGTATCGAGTATAAAAGTTGGAGTGTTATGGTAAGGTTATATAAGGCATTGGTGAGGCCGAATTTGGAGTATTGTGTACAGTTTTGGTCACCTAGTTACAGGAAGGATGTAAATAAGATTGAAAGAGTGCAGAGAAGGTTCACAAGGATGTTGCCGGGACTTGAGAAGCTGAGTTACAGAGAGAGATTGAATAGGTTGGGACTTTATTCCCTGGAGCGTAGAAGATTGAGGGGAGATTTGATAGAGGTGTATAAGATTTTGATGGGTATAGATAGAGTGAATGCGAGCAGGCTTTTTCCGCTGAGGCTAGGGGAGAAAAAAACCAGAGGGCATGGGTTAAGGGTGAAAGGAGAAAAGTTTAAAGGGAATATTAGGGGGGGCTTCTTCACGCAGAGAGTGGTGGGAGTGTGGAATGAGCTGCCGGATAAAGTGGTAAATGCGGGGTCACTTTTAACATTTAAGAAAAACTTGGACGGGTTCATGGATGAGAGGGGTGTGGAGGGATATGGTCCAAGTGCAGGTTAGTGGGACTAGGCATAAAATGGTTCGGCACAGACAAGAAGGGCCAAAAGGCCTGTTTCTGAGCTGTAATTTTCTATGGTTCTATGGTTCACAGCAACCTCTGCAAAACGTGCCGGATCATCGACATGGATGCCATCATCTCACGTGAGAACACCATCCACCAGGTACACGGTACATACTCTTGCAACTTGGCCAACCTTGTCTACCTGATATGCTGCAGGAAAGGATGTTCTGAGGCATGGTACATTGGTGAGATCATGCAGACGCTATGACAATGGAAGAACGGACACCGCTCGACAATCACCAGGCAGGAGCGTTCCCTTCCTGTCGGGGAACACTTCAGCAGTCAAAGGCATTCAGCTTCTGATCTTCGGGTAAGGTTCTCCAAGGCGGCCTTCAAGACACACGACAACGCAGAATCGCTGAGCAGAAACTGATAGGCAAGTTCCGCACACATAAGGACAGCCTCAACCGAGATCTTGGGTTCATGTCACACTATCTGTAACCCCCACGACTTGCCTGGGCTTGCAAAATCTCACTAACTGTCCTGGCTTGAGACAATTCACACCTCTTTAACCTGTGCTTAACCCTCTCTCCACTCGCATTGACTGCACCTGTAAAGACTCGATTACCTGTTAAGACTTGCATTCCAACCATTATCTTGTAATTGAGTTTGTGTCTTTATATGCCCCGTTTGTGAAACAAATCTGACACTCACCTGAGGAAGGAGCGGCGCTCCGAAAGTTCGTGCTACCAAATAAACCTGTTGGACTTTAACCTGGTGTTGTGAGACTACTTACTAACCTACCTCCACACTACTTGCTCTGCCTGTTATGAATGCAGGACTTTACAAGAAGTTATGTTTGAAAAGTCTCTTGATTTAAGGTAAAACAGAATGTTCTGAATGATGTGTTCGTACTAACACCATGTGTTGCCACTACTGCTGAGGTGGTTGTTGACATTAAATAGACCGCTGAGAGCACTCAGCGGCCCGGTGATACAGTGGTTAGCACTGCTGCCTCACAGCACCAGCAACCGGGCTTTGATTCCCAGTTTGGGTGACTGTGAAGTTTCCCCGTGTCTCCATGGGTTTCATCCAGGTGCTCCGTTTTCCTATATAATTTACACCAAAAGTATTTTGAATACCTAAAGGGGAAGTTCCTTTCCTATAGCTCAATGTATTAGTTGCATATTAAGCAATGTTTAATCTATGTTGACTCTGTCTTGTTATGGTGAAAGTCTTAAAAATGTCTGCCTACTCCAATCATCTTGACTCATGTAGATCAGGCCCAAGACAGGGTAGAGGGTTGCATACCCTGTCTTGTCAGCTTGGATCGGAGATGTCTCAACTTGTTGAGACTCTGAATTGGACTTGATTTGATTGAATTGGAAAAGTATTTTTAAAATTTTTTTTAAGTCTTAAAATGTGAAGTTTTGCTGTACAATTCATTCTGTTGTTCATTGGGCAATTCATCTCTTTTCTTTAAAGCTACTGTTCTATAGATGGATTCTAACAATAGGCAACAAAAGAACGAACCTGAAATTCTGGCTCAGAATACTGATGTATGAATGACTTAAATGCTAGTTTAAAGACAGAACAGAAAATGCTGGAGAGACTCAACAGGTCAGGCAACCTTTGTGGAGAGAAACAGAGTTAATGTTATAGGTTGATGAGCCAGAATCTTTTAATGCTGGCTTTCCTAAATTCCTCTCCCCACTAATTTACTAGAGTCTTCATGGAAATGGACAAACAGAAAATTTTCAGAGAGAAATTTTCAGGTGAGAAAAGTAAACAATGTTGAAGCAAATAGTGTTTTACAGCATTATTTTAACAGAGTCATTAAGTACAGATCGGCAGCATGCCCCCACAGAATGAGAGTTAAGTCATTACAATACATGTCAAAGGTGTTTAAATGGAATCAAACCGTCAAAACCTGCGCTGCAGCAAACAAGTGGAATTGTCCCTCCTTTCCTTAAACATTCTCACGAAAAGCTACAATCTTGCACAATTGGTAAGCCACTCACACACCCCACTATTGTCTCAGGTTTAAATGTCTAATAGGGTTGGCTTCAATGTGCAATGGGAAATTGGAGGGCGTCTTATGCTGAATGTCAATTCTGACTACGTGATTAGAACGGCAGATATGAATGTGTGGGTGGCTTCACTGACACCATTTCAAAAGGCAAAAAAGAATCACTGGGGTTAATCAAGGGTGGTAGCACAGTGGTTAGCACTGGGGTGCGCCAGGGACCCGGGTTTGATTCCCGGCTTGGAATCACTGTCTGTGTGGAGTTCTCCCCATGTCTGTGTGGGTTTCCTTCGGGTGCTCTGGTTTCCTCCCACAGTCTGAAAGACGTGCTGGTTAGGTGCATTGACTCGAACAGGAGCCGGACTGTGGCGACTGGGGGAATTTCACAGTAACTTCATTGCAGTGTTAATGTAAACTTTACTTGCGACTAATAAATAAACTTTAATGTGTTTGCTGTTCACATGTGCCCCTGTTCCCAGAACCAGTTGATACGACAATTGGTCCCCAGAAGACTGGAATATGCCATTCAATTGGATCCTGGCTGAATGTGGCTCCATTTTCCCACCTGATCACATAACTTAAGTCACTAAAATTCATCAATCGCAGTTTTGAAATTTTCAACCAAGAGCCAAGCTTTTTTGGAGGTGAGAGTTCCAGGTGCGTGGGAGGAGTGTCAATGCTTGTGGTGAGGGATAAAACATAAAACAGTGTTAATTCCAGTGAGAAAAATGGTGTGTTTCTCTCCAGACACTCTGTCACAGGAAATTCAGCTGCGCACGTTTCACGCTGTCAAGGAGGGATGGGCAGGGGGTTGGGGGAGGGGGTTGGGGGTTGAGGGGGGGGGGCGTTGGCAAGGCTTTAACATGCCAGTAAGGCCTGGCTGCATTGAGATAGGGACACCATGTTTACATCACGCCTGATCAGACCAAAAAATAACCTAGCCTCACCTCACCACAGAGGCCCTCCACCATACCCCCCCACCCCCTCACCCACACACACTCTCCTCCACTCTCGGAGTGGGCATTCCCCTCTCCCCTGATCGGAACTGGCATTTGCAACCCCCACCATCAGAGCTGGCATTTGGCTCTCTCCCTGATTGCAGCCAGTATTCACCCCCATCCCCCCCCCCTCTCCTGATTGGGGCTGACTTTTGCCCTTCTCCCCAATTGGAGCCAGCATCTGCCCCTCTCCCTGCCCCTGATCAGAGCCGGCATTCACACCCCTTCTGGTCAGAGCCGACATCTCCCCATTCCATCGGAACAGTGGACTTGTCCTCAGCCCGTATCAGTCCACGCCAGCATTGCCCCTCCCCTTCCCACTGAACATCGGACCTCTTCACACTAAACCCCTCACCCAAACAGCCATTGCCAGCACCCCAGCTCCCACGAACAATGTGAATAAATGTGAGGTTATCCACTTCGATAGCAATAAAGGAAGGCAGGCTATTATTTGAATGGGTGTAAATTGAGAGAGGCAGATACTCAGTGAGACATTGGTGTCCTTGTGCATCAGTCACTGAAAGTAGGTGCACAGGTACATCAGGCAGTAAAGAAGGCAAATGGTATGTTAACCTTCATAGCAAGAGGATTTGCCTATAGGAATAGGGATGTTTTACTGTGATTATATAGGGTGCTTGTGAGGCCACACCTGGAGTGTGTGTAGTTTTGATGTCCTTATCTGAGGAAGGATGTCCTTGCTATAGAGGATGAGCAGCGAAGGCTTACCAGGCTAATTGCCATATGGGCATGGTGCCAACCTGGCAGTGCCAACCTGTGCCAAGGGACAGTGCCAGTGGGCATTGCCAGGGCACTGCCTTTACAAGTCCCACTCCCCCAGGGGCTACGATCACCTTTACACCTCAGGGTATCCCCATGACAGATTCACACCTGGGTGAATCTGTTGCTTCAGCGTGATTTGAAAATATGGTGAGGGCCTAATATCTGATGCGGATGGTTCTTTCATCATATGCAAATATATTAAAATGAATGTAAATCAGATTCGTGCCCATACGTTGCTGTCGAGGGACAGTGAAGATCCGAAATTGCGATCTTGCCGGCGGGATTCGTGATTTCCGGGTTTCGCAGGATATTGGGCCCCGCCCACATTCCCGCGGATGGCACGAGTGGCCTCAAGATCGCCCCCGGTATTTCTGTTACATTCGGTGATTTATTTCACTTTGCAAGTTATTCCAACTAGGAATGCACAGTGCTGCACATGTTCAACACACACAGTTCAACCTGTACATTGTCTTTTCCTGGCATGACTGAAGGAACCTAACTCCAGCTTTAACACTGATTCCTATGGGAACCCACGATTCACATAAAGTTGTTTCACATAAAGTCGCGATTTTCAACGAGAACTTTAGGTGGGATGTAACGCAAGCAAAATGCCTTATATAAGAATCTCAGAGATAGGGCGCCACCCTTTTATACAACTCCACAGAATGAAGATATTTCAGCCTTTGATGTAGTCTGGGAGGGGGAAATAAAATCAACGCAACTGAATAATGGGTAAATATGAAATGAAAACCAAAATTATTGGGATGAAGTGTTAATTCATCATTTACCCTTCCTGACAGGAACATTATTTCTACGTTTTGCAAATGTTAAAAAAAGACCCTCAAAGGTTAATTAAAATCTTTTTTTTTGATCAGAAACAATGTTTCAGTTGCTAAAAATCAGAGTTTGCGGCCTGCATGTGGAAAGGGAATTACACAGAGACACAGCACATTCCAGCAAATTATTTTCTGCCTTTAAATATTCAGGCTTGAAAACTTTGAATATGTTTAACATTTTAACTGCTTGTCAGGGTCACCCCTGCCTCCTGTCACATTCATAATTATATGTTCTGATAAAGTTTCATTAGTGTCTCCGCGTCCCTCTTTTATACAATTGAAACACTGTCTCCCGGTAAGAAAAGATGAGCAACATTTTACGTCAGATCATTTGACCATTTGACAGCCATTGTGTGATCATGCTAAAATATGAGGAATTCAACATGCAGGGAGAGAGAGAGAGAGAGAGGTGGGGGGTGGTTGAAAAGATTTAGAAAAAACCTGCGGAATATTCGCAATAGAAAAAAACACATTCACAAATAATAATGTAAACTGACTTCATTTTATTAGCGTTTTGCATTGTACAGTAATTAAAAATGACAGGATACGTTTGTATTTAAATAAATTACCAATTTGTTTATAAAGTGAAGTGTGTTACCTAAAGGCATTAAGTATATTATCTTGTTTCAATTGTAAGCGTCTACGACAGAGATGTAGGGTTTAAAAAGCACAAAGCAGCATCACAGCTTTTCAATATCTTTATGGTTAGTTATGATTATTCCCATCACGTTAGGCGACAGTTCTGATCTAAAAAAAATGCAGATACAATTTTTTGCTTCAGCAAGCTGCAGATATGCGAGATACCATCATGTTTCTGTTTATCACAGATTGATACCAATTGTGACCAGAAATGATGTTTTATTGTCTGGAACTCCAAAATGCTGACACAAACATTGATATCTATTCAGTCATCAACAAAACTGGAGATGGATACAATGGCAATAGCATGTACTCCACCGCGGAATGTGACTAAAGCACTTGACTAAACTGCAAAAGGGAGAAAAAAATAAACTGCATTTAAAGCGTGCAGTTTGTGATTTATATTTAATCCTTTTAAAAAAAAACAACACGGACATCTGAAATTTTATGTTGTGCATGAAAGGACTTGCACTTACATAACCCCATTCATAACCTCAGGACGTCCCGAAGTATTTTACAAAATTAAGCCTTTTGGAACTGTAGGCATTGTTGTAATGTCGGAAATGCAGCAGCCAATTTACGGAAAACCATCTCTCACAAATAGCAATATGATTATCATAGAATCTTACAGTGCAGAAGGAGGCCATTCAGCCCATCAAGTCTACACCGACCACAATCCCACCCAGGCACTATCCCCATCACCCCATTTTACCCTAGATAGCCCCCCTGACACGAAGGGGCAATTTAGCATGGCCAATCCACCTAACCTGCACATCTTTGGACTGTGGGAGGAAACGCACGCAGACACGGGGAGAGCGTGAAAACTCCACACAGACAGTGACCCAAGCCAGGATTCGAACCCGGGACCCTGGCACTGTGAATCAGCAGTGCTAACCACTGCGTCACCGTGCTGCCATCATCATCTATATTTTAATGATGCTGGTTGGGAGAAAAATATTATCCAGGACGTGAAAGCAAACACCTTGGCTCTTTCTTGAAATAGTTCAGCCGGGTCCTTTGCGACTGGCTGTGAGGACAGATGGAACCCAGGTTTGAACGTCTCATCAGAAAGACAGCATCTCTAACAATGCAGCACTCCCTGCAGTGCTTCAGTCCCGTGTCAGCTTAGATTTTGTGCTCAAGTCTCTGGAGTGGAACTTAAATCCATAACCCTCTGACCCAGAGGCCAGGGTACTACCACAAACCAAGAAAGTCTCACTGGTGTCTTTCGAGGAGGGGCAGTGAGTGGTCGGGGTAAGGAAGAACAGGAAATGTGAGAATGAACATGGAGCCTAACAGGTCATAGAATAGAATCTCTACAGTGCAGAAGGAGGCCATTCAGCCCTCGAGCCTGCCTGACAACAGTCCCACGCAGGCCCTATCCCCGTAATCCCATGTATCTACTGTGCTAATCCCCCTGACACCAAGGGGCAATTTAACATGGCCGATCAACCTGACCTGCATATCTTCGAGGGATGGGTGATAAATGTTGGCCAGCCAGCGACGCCCATGTCCTACGAATGAATATTTTAAAAAATCTTTGGACTGTGGGAGGAAACCGGAGACCCAGAGGAAATCCACGCAGGAGAATGTGCAAACTCCACACAGCCAAGCCACCCAAAGCTGGAACTGAATCCTTGAACCCAGGTCCCTGACGCTGTGAGGCAGCAGTGCCAAGGTCATTAAGGAATTAAGTTAGGTGATGCACCCTCCTTCTCTGTGATCTGAGGGGTGGGGTGGAGGGGGGCGGTGTCAGTGGCTGATCACACATGATAAAGGAACAATGTGGAAAGTCTGTTACTTGCTCCCCTGAGCTATTGGGAATGAGTTGTACGCCCGCCACCTTTCTCCCAGTGGCCACTGGGGATCGTGAGGAGCACGGACACAGGCAAGGGCTGACTTGAAAGGATTTGATTTCTTGTCAGTTTACAAAGTCAAGGTGTTTCTGTTAATTAGAACCAACAGGCACTGCACATTCTGGGCAGATTCAAATGAAGCTACCACATAAAATGGCAACAACGTTTAATTATATCCAAATAGGAAAATAACGAGCGCTTTGTGTTCCTTAGGTGAGATAATGGAATGATGGCGTGTAAGGGTGGTGGGGGGAGGGGAGGGAAGCTCGAGGCTGACGCCAGACAGTGAATCATTGTTTACAGACCCTGAGTGCACAGTAAATCCCTGACGGGACTCCATTGTCACAAACAATCCCAAACATTCCAGACAGCACATGCCAAAGTCATATTACCCCCTTATTGCAATGAACTTTCACAGTTTGAAATGCTGTTTTCTCAATCCTTGGAACGTCTTTAGACTGTAAAAATTAAATGTTAACCTCGCTTGTAAATTCATTTTAGCATCACAAGCAAAAGGCTAATCAGATTATACTTTGTTTTTTTCCCCGATTCTTCAGATTAAAAAGTAACAAGGATACTGGAAATCCTATCTGAAGCTGTAAAGAGAAAAAGCACCTTAAGATTTTGGCTTTAAACTCTTCAACGGAATTGATGCATCAATGTCAGGTTCAGATTCCACCCGATTCTCCTACAGAAACATTTAACAACACACACAGGTCCTTAACTCCTTTGAAATATTAGGTCACGCAGTCTGCAAACAGCAAGCCCTCCAGACTTCCGAAAAAGATTTTGCCTTTGTCATGCTTAAAGGCTCAAATATCAACTTCCAATTGATTTGGTTTTTACTTTGAGGTACAACTGCAAGTAAGTGACTGGGGTGAAATTTCTATCGTAGCCAACAACAACTTGTGCCTATAGAACACCATTGACATAGTAAAACCCAACCATGGCGCTTCTCAGGAGATTCTGAGACAAAATGTAACACCCAGCAATGATCAGGAGATAGTATGAGAGGTAACCAAAAGCTTGGTCAAACACATAGGACGCAATCTTACCGGCTGTTCACGCCACGCTCTCACCGCAGCGAGGTTGGGGAATTTGGCAGCCAGCCAAATCTCTGTACACTGGAGCGGGAAGGGGAAATCCCACCGGCATGAACTGCCATAAGGTAGCACAGTGGTTAGCACTGCTGCCTCCCAGCGCCAGGGACTTGGGTTCAATTCCTGGTTTGGGTCACTGTGTGGATTTTGCATGTTCTCCCCGTGTCTGCGTGGGTTTCCTCTGGGTGCTCTGCTTTCTTCCCACAGTCTGAAAGACGTGCTGGTTAGGTGCATTGACCCAAACAGGTGCCAGGTTGTGGCAATTAGGGGAATTTCACAGTAACTTCATTGCAGTGTTAATGTAAGCCTTACTTGTGACTAAACTTTAAACATTCCAGCCTCCGGTTTGAAGGAAAATCTGAAAGAAGGAGAGAGATGTAGAGACATAGAAAAGCTTAAGGAGGGAATTCCAGAGCTTAACAACTGAAGGCATATGGCAATCAATAGTGGAGAGAAGGAAATAGGTGATGTACAAGAAGCCAGAGTTGGAGGAACAAAGAGTTTCTTTCAGCTGATCTGATGAAGTAATCATAAGGAATCTCACAGAAAGGTTTCAACGTCATGCAATATCCTCACGCCAATTTACATTGGTTGTAAGTGAAATATCCCTGCATTTGTTAATAGATTTATCCATAGAAACATACACAGAAGCTGGAAGCAGGAGTAGGCCATTCTGCCCTTTGAGACTGCTCTGTCATTCATTATGATTATGGCTGATCATCAAATTCAATATCCTGATCCCCCTTCCACCCCATATTCCTTGATCCCTTTGGCCCCAAGAGCTATATCTAATTCCTCCTTGAAATCACACAACGTTTTGGCCTCAATTACTTTCTGTGGGAGTGAATTCACCACTCTCTGGGTGAAGAAATTTCTCCTCACCTCAGTCCTAAAGGGTTTATCCCTTATCCTCAAACCATGACCCCTTAGTTCTGGACTTCCCCACCATCGGGAACTTTCTTTCTGGATCTACCCTGTCTAATCCTGTTAGAATTTTATAAGTTTGTATGAGATCCCTCTTACTCTTCTAAACTCCAGTGAATATAATCCAAACCGACTTAGTCTCTCCTCATATGACAGTCATGCCAACCCAGGAATCTGCCTGGTAAACTTTCACTGCATGCCCTCTATAGCAAGAACATCCTTCCTCAGATAAGGACACTAAAACTGCACACAATACTCCAGGTATTGCCTCACCAATGCCCTATACAATTGCAGTAAAACATCCCTATTCCTAAACTCAAATCCTTTCACTATGAAGGCCAACATACCATTTTACAAATGGTATGTTTACTGCCTGCCATACCTGCACCCTTTCTTTCAGTGACTGATGCGCGAGGATACCAAGATCTCATTGAGTATCCACCTCTCTCAACTTACACCCATTTAAATAATAATCTCCCTTCCTATTTTTGCTACCGAAGTGGATAACCTCATATTTATTCACATTATACTGCATCTGCCATGCATACGCCCACTCACTCAGCCTGTACAAATCACGCTGAAGCATCTCTGCATCCTCCTCACAGCTTTCCCTCCCACCCATCTTTGTGTCATCTGCAAATTTGGAGATAATATATTTAGTTCCCTCTTCCAAATCATTAATATATAATGTGAACAGTTGGGGTCCCAGCACAGATCCCTGCAGTATCCCACCAGTCACTGCCTGCCCGTTGGGAAAAAAAACATTTATTCCAACTCTTTGCTTCCTGTCTGCTAACCAGCTTTCTATCCATCTCAGGACACTGCCCTTTAACTTTACATAGCATTGTGCTATGTGAGACCCTGTTGAAAGACTTCTGAAAGTCTAAATAATCCAAATTCACTGGTTCTCCCTGGTCAACTCTTACATCGTCAAAGAATTCCAGTAGATTTGTCAAGCATGATTTCCTTTTTGTAAAACCATTCTAACTTTGTCTGATTGTACCACTGCTTTCCAAATTATGTGCTATGAAATCCTTGATAATGGAATCCAGCAACTTCCCCAGTACCAACATTAGGCTCACTGGTCTATAGTTCCCTATTTTCTTTCTATCACCCATTTTGAATAGCAGGCTTACAGTAGCTGCCCTCCAATCTGTAAGAACCATTCCAGAGTCTAAAGAACTTTGGAAAATGACCGCCAATGGATCAATTTACAGCCTTTTCTTATTTGTTCCTCAGACAGGATTTTTAAAATAATGTATTTTGGCTATCGGACAGCCAACGAGCCTGTCAGAGTGTATTCCTGTACAGCTACTGTACAGTCAAAATTATTTTAATGCTTCTCTTCGTGAGTTACAAAAGACCCCGACAATATTTAACAGAAATTGAATTTGACAACAGATTTTTGCAAACAAAAATATGCCTAACAGCCTCCTTCATAACACAGTTTTTTGTGAGCATGTGTCTACGATACAGAATCATGATGCACAATTGGCTCACAGCCCAGCTGTGTCTGTTTTTAGTCTAAGGCTAAGTAACTTCAGACTACCCAGGGAATGGCAGCAAGTTGAACAATAGGTGAGCAATGTCGCTAAATGGTCTCATTAGAGATAATTGTGAAGTGTCTGGATTCAAATTGGTTGATCCTATTGCTGCCTTTTAGATTTAGAGAGGTGCCAGGTAGAAAACAGCGTCTCGACAAAGACAACTTACATTTATATGTAGCATTTTTTTTAAATCCCAAGGCGTTTCACAGGGGCATTAAGCAAAACAAAATTTTACACTGAGCGACATAAGGAGATGTTAGGAAAAATGATCATAAAATCATTCAAAGAACTAGGTGTTAAGGAGCATCTTTAGGAGGAGAGGGAGGCTGGAGAGATTTCAGGAGAGATTGGCAGTGGTTAGGACCTCAGCAGCTGTAAGTGGTAGAGCAATGAAAATCAGAGGATTTTGCAGGAATCCTGAATTGAAGAAGAACAGAGATCTGGCAGGATTGAGGAGCTGAGGGAAGCGACAGGATTGGGGATAGTCAAAGCCATAGAGGAATTGGAAAACAAGGACAACAAATCTAGGCATTGATAGACTCAACACCAAGGTAGAATAGCAAGAACAGAGCTAACCAGTGAACAGACATCATAGAATCATACAGTGCAGAAGAGGCCCTTCGGTCCAACAGGTCCGCACTGTCACGCAAGAAACACCTGAACCCCCACCTAATCCCATTTACCAGCACTTGACCCATAGCCTTGAATGTTATGATGTGCCAAGTGCTTACCCGGGTACTTTTTAAAGGATGTGAGGCAACCTGCCTCTACCACCCTCCCAGGCAACCCCTTCCAGACTGTCACCACCCTCTGGGTAAAAAAGCTTTTCCTCATTGCAACTTAAGGAAGAACTTTGCTCGAGTTCAGGTTTACAGATTGTACAAATTGGAGACTGACAAGGAGATGCATTCAGATCCCTGTTCTTGGCTACACGACAGGTTTATCCTTAAGCAAGACCAGCTCGGCAACATTTAGGTTATTACACTGAGTGTAATTGGAACAAATTAAAGAAACATATCACTGTAATTTTTTAATTAACTCTCAAGTTATGGGTATCACTGACAAGACACAAGATACAACAATCATGAATTTGTCATTGCAGTCACATTGGCTGAAACCCGACCACTGGAATCGGGCCAGGCGAGGTTCCCAGAACGGAAATCTCCCTTGGCCTCAGGCGGGATTTTACAATCTCGCCCGAGCGAGGCCGTAAAATCCTGCCCGCTGTCTATCAATTAGCCCATAACAGACCCAGACACGAGGTGAGGAAAGCCCCGGAGGTGGATAGCTTTGGGAAGTAGAGATCCAAAGGATGCTACATTTAGAAGGCAGCAGATGCAGCAGAGCCTGCTGGACAGAATCAGATTGGAAATGTGCAGTGGAGGGGTAACAAATTCAGAATAGATATTGTGAGCCTGAAAGAAGTGTGTGTGTGTGTGTGTGTGTGTGTGTTGGTGGGGACAGGGGGAGAGAAAGGTTCTTTAGAATCTAACTATCAGAAGTCTAACAAGCTATCCATATCACTGCCTTTCCGATAAAGGACTTGTAAAACCAAATATCTCTCACAATGCAATCGCCACTTATATTAGTTTTTAATCTTGACACATTCTGCCTGAGCACAATGCAAAACTAATAGTACGAGGGCAACAAAGTACTTGCCTCATATCCCAGTGGCAAACAGACATGGTTTTAAAAAAACACAGAAATCATTATGAGATGAAATGCAAGCAATCTGATTAAAACAAAAAGAGCAAACAAAGCCCTGAGGTTCATTGCATTGAACTTTGGTTAAAGCACATTTGGAGACTGGAGTACTGGGTACAGTTCTGGTTTCCATATTACAAAAAGGATTGGGAGGCACTGGAGAAGGTGCAGAAATAAATCCGTAGAGATATCAGAACTGAGGAGATATACCTTTACAAGCCGGGGCTTTTTCTCTGGAAGAGAGAAGGCTGAGAGCTGTGAACCGACAGAAGTCTTTAATATGATAAAAGTTTTAATAGGGTAGATGTAGAGAAGATGTTTTCACTTTTGGGAAGTCCAGAACTAGGGATCATTTATATAAGATCGTCGTTAATAAATCCTTATCCTGAGAATGGTTAGAATGTGAAGTTTGTTACCACAGGGAGGTGATAGATGCATTTAAGAGGGAGATAGATAAGCACAAGAGGACGAAAGGAATAGAGGGATATGTTGAGATGAAGTAGGATGTGAGACGATTGTGCGTAACACAAAGACTGGCATAGGCCAGTTGGGCTACAGTCAGTTTCTGTACTGTAAATACTGTGTAATTTGCCATAGTGGAGAAAAGTTGACCTAACATGTAGAATTGCAAATCCCAGAATCATAACCACAACCACTGAACTTGGTTGAAAGAGAAAAACAATTTTAAAGAAATGAAATGTTGCTGCCTGTACATATGTTGCCTCAAGTGGGAAGGGATTGAACCAGTTTTTTCTGACGTTCCAAACCCTCATGTTGAATTATTTCTATTTGCCAGCAGGTGGTGCTATTGAGACCAAAGACACATTAACACTAAACACCCCATTACAAAGTAGATGAGAACCTCCCGAACTTCCTTCCCACCATTTGGATTTCATGCGATTTATATTTCATTTTGTTTCAACACATTAGCTTGGAAATTACCCTTCATCAAAGATATGCAGGTTAGGTTGATCGGTCATGCTAAATTGCCCCTTAGTGTCAGAAATGTATAGGTTAGGTGGATTAGCCATGGTTAATAGGTGGGGTTATGGGGATAGGGCAGGGGAGAGAGCCTTGGTAATATGCTCTGTCAGGGAGTCAGTGCATACTCAATGGGCCGAATGACCTTCTTTTGATTTGATTTATTACTGTCTCATGTATTAACATACAGTGAAAAGTATTGTTTCTTGTGCGCTATACAGACAAAGCATACCATTCATAGAGAAGGAAATGAGAGAGTGCAGAATGCAGTTAAGGCTAGGATGTAGAGAAAGATCAACTTAATGCAAGGTAAGTCCATTCAAAAGTCTGATGGCAGCAGGGAAGAAGCTGTTCTTGAGTCGGTTGGTACGTGACCTCAGATTTTTGTATCTTTTTCCCGAAGGAAGAAGGTGGAAGGGAGAATGTCCGGGGTGCGTGGGGTCCTTAGTTATGCAGCAGGAAGTGTAGACAGAATGAATGGATGGGAGGCTGGTTTGCGTGATGGATTGGGCTACATTCACAACCTTTTGCAGTTTCTTGCAGTCTTGGGCAGAGCAGGAACCATACCAAGCTGTGATACAACCAGAAAGAATGCTTTCTATGGTGCATCTGTAAAAGTTGGCGAGAGTCGTAGCTGACATGCCAAATTTCTTCTGCACTGTCAGGATTCTATGAATGGTGTCAGTCTGTCACCTACCATAGTAGAGGTGTCAATCTATTTAAAAGAAACAGATTAGTGACTGTGTTAAAACAGTTGGTTGATGAATGTTATATGAAAGCATTTTAATATCAACATCTGTATTCTCTGGGCCAATATAGTAAAGTTTACCTGGTGTAAATTGGTGAAATATAATCTGTGGTCAAGGCCACTGAAGGAGAGACCCTTCGCCGAGTAACAAAGAGGATCCTGACTCCAGATTAAAGAGTCTGTAATAACTCTACAGCTGCACAATGTGAAGGCAGCCTTAACTTTGCTCTATTGAAATATGCTTTGTCCATTGAACTGGCGATAAAAGAGAATTGCATTCAGGTAGCACCTCTCATGACTTCATGGTGTACGAGAGATCTTTACTATCAACAAAGCATTTTCCGACATGTAGTCACTGTTGTGATGTAGATAAAAT
The DNA here is from genome assembly GCF_964213995.1 of Mustelus asterias. Lineage (NCBI taxonomy): Eukaryota > Metazoa > Chordata > Chondrichthyes > Carcharhiniformes > Triakidae > Mustelus > Mustelus asterias. Next base: position 117,965,670 of record NC_135809.1, read on the forward strand.
GAGTACAATGAAACATCCCTTGGGCAGTTAATGATCAGCCACCGTTTGATGTTAGGCACATCCTGAGGCTGTGAAAGGAGCAATGTTAATACAAATGATTGTGTTGCTTAGCAATCTAAAATTTAAAATCTACACCATATTTTAACTAATTAAGCTAGTTAAAAGAACAGGTTTGAAGATTTGAATGGCTGCTCCTAGTGCTTCATTTCCTGAAAGGTCAAGCTAACCCTTTGCCCCCATGCCAAGAGCAGAAAAAGGCCACATTGTGGCCTACAGATACTTGAAACTAAGCATTCAATCCCAGAGTGGACAGCTACTCTTGATAAGAAGCCTCGCAAGTCAGAGAAAAACTTTAAGAGGAAGATATAAATGCCTTCCTCTTTGACCTTGACTCAAGCCCCAGGTGCTTTCTCTTGGAGTGGTAGGGTTTTGCTCTGAGTTACACCTCTTCAGAGGTACAGCCACATCTAATGCGCCAGTGGATGCCCTTCCTAAATATTTGCATGATTCCCAACCCCAGGATTCAGGATGAAGAATTTATCGTATTTGTGTCTTTTTGAAATGTATCAAATTGGCTGCCACATTTCTCTACATTACCATGAAGACGGCCATTTTTACAAAGTACTTCATTGGCTGTAGTGCACTCTGAAATGTCTTGAGGCTGTGAAAAGTGCTATGTAAATGTATGTTTTTTCGAATGCAGGATATGTGAACTAAGCCTTTCCCAATCCCTTCAGACACCTAAACCAACTGACCAGGCCTCTGGTTTCAGGTGAAAATTGTGCCTCAGTTCCAATGATAACAACAACCACTTACATTTATATAGTGCCTTTAATGTAATGAAACTTCCAAAGACACTTCACAAGAGCAATGTAAAACAGAAATTAGACCCTGAGCCACATAAGGCCATTTTAGGGTAGGTAGTCAAGAGCTTGGTCAAAAAGATGGATGTTAAGGGGCATCTTAAAGGAAGAAAGAAATTAAAGAGTCAGAAATGCTTAAAGAGGGAACTTTAGGTTTAGGGTCCAGGCATCTGAAGGCCCAGCCATCAATGTTTCAGTAATTAAAATCAGGGAAGTTCAAGCAGTCAGGATTTGATAAGCGTGGATATCTTGGAGGGAGGAGGTTGGAAAGGCAGGGAGGAGTCAGGCTGTGGAGGGAATTGAAACCAAGGGTGAGAATTTTAAAATTGAGGTGTTGTTTAACCAGGAGCTAGTGTAGGTCAGGACGCTGGGTGAGTCAGGACACAGACAGCAGAGTTTTGGATGACCTGAAGTTCCTTGTGATGCAGATCAATCCCCCCACCGTAAAGGGATACTTTATATTAATGGTGTGCCCTTACAATCCATACTTTCTGAAGCAGCTAATATTTTATTGCCAAAAGGATAGAATAACTCAGAGAAGCATGATGTTCTGCTATTCCTCTGGTATCTTCTGGTCTACAAGTTAAACAGGGGAACAGAACAACGCTCGACTTGCCTGATCATTGTGCTGCCTAATGTCCCATGTACTGATTTCCAGTGAGGTTTAGTTCTGCCAACATCCTCCCAACTTTAGGCTGGTGGTTCCTGCATCATGGGTCTTAATGAATTGATAGCGGCCTTGGGCAAATGTTTATACCTATTTTTGTGAGTGTAGGTGATGAGTGCATTGCAGAGATGATTTAAACTATCATACTGTGAATTAACTGGTGCTTGTTTTATGTTGCCCAATTACCTCCACGGTTCTGGGAGTAGAGTGCAGCTGTTCCTGGAGTAGGAGTGAGCTCCTGGAGTCATGTCGGAATCCAGCCCTGGACCCAGCTGCTTTTTTTTCTCATCCAGTGAGAGATGCCAGCTTCGAGTTGCCAATTCTCCAGGATTGTCCTGGAGCCTCCAGGAATTGAAGATTAATCTAAATGTGCAGCTGGGAGCAGCCCAGGAGAAAATTAAACTGTAAAGCATTAAAAATAATGGGGGTGATTCTTCCAGCCCGCTGCGCTGGCTCTCGCAACGCAACAGGCCGGGAGACATCAATGGAGGACATTCAGTGGGCTCCCCACTGGGCCCCCTCATCCTCCTCGTGTCTCCGAGATTTTTGGAGCAATCAGGTCCACGCCGGAAATCGGTGTGGAGCTGATTTAAATATTGAAATTAATATTTGCCTATCATTAGTCAGCCTGGGGCTGAAGTCTCCAGGTCCACTAGTAGCCCCCCCATCCCGGCCAGGGGTGGTTCTCTCCAGCGGGGTCTACAACAGCTCCCCACTAACGGGGAACAGGCGGCCGGCCCCGCTGAAGGGAACAGAGCCCATTGAGGCCCCCCCCAGGAGCTCGGGGGTAGGGTGGGGTGGTTGGGACTGCGGAGGGGGTCGAGACTGCTGAAGAGGAGGGTGACGGGGAAATTGGCGTTGCCTGGGGTTGAGGGGGGGGGGGGGGGGGAGGGGGGTGGCGGGGTGGACATTGGGGCCTGACCGGAGAGGGGGTTGGGGGAGGGAGGCAGTGCTGGGCAGTTAGAGAGAAAAGGTCATTTGATGAAACCTCTGGAATACACCCAACGTGATTTGGCAACCCTGTACCAGCAGAGAGGCAAAGTTGTAAGTATTTGGGGCTAATGGAGAGCAGTTAGATAATGGAGGAAAATCTACTGGGTTGACCCAGTCCAATCTCGGAAGAAGTAAAAAGGGGCTAACAATCCCTGTGGCTGACGACTGTCATTGATGTCCTGAAACAGCTTTGTGTCTCAGCTATCTTCACTTTCTTGATGAGAGTTGAGACGGAATAGTTTCTGTCATAAAGTTTACGGCCAGAATTCTCCGTGGGTTTTCTGCCAGTGGCGGGGGGGGGGGGGGGGGGGGATATGACATCAGTGGGAATTCCCATTGACAGCGGCGGGAGAATTCCAGGAGGCTGGAGAACCTCACCCTATATCTTCTCAACCCAAACTTGCAGTTACATCATTCCTTTCATGCCCTCAGGGTGTCTCAAAGCTCTTCCCAGTCTTGAAGTGTTTTAATGTCAAAAAAGCTGTGGTCAATTTGCGCACAGCAAGATCCCACAAACAGTACTGTGATGATGATCAGATCATCTGTTCCATTGATGCTAGTCAGAGAGGTTTACAGCATGGATACAGGCTCTTTGGCCCAACTTGTCCATGCCGCCAAATCTAGTCCCAATTGCCCATATCCCTCTTTACCCATCTTACCCATATAAGATGGGTAAGGAGGGATTAGTTGAGGGTCATTTGTTGGCCTGGACACTGAGGAGAACTCTCTACTCCTCTTTGGGGTAGTGGCAGTGAATCCTTATGTCTACCTGAGGGTGTGGATGAGGCCTTAATTTAACACCTCATTCAAAAGGCACGACTTCCAACAATGCAGCACTCCTTCGGTACTGCACTGGACTTTCAGCCTTGGCTATGTGCTCAAGCCACAGTGAGAAGTGAGATCTTTTCACAAGATTATTCAAGAAACATGGGTCACGATTACTCTCAGTTAATCCCAGCGACTATCCAAAATGTCACATTCAGTCCCTGTGAGAGAAATGGTCATCTTTAGTAACTGTCAGTCATATTCTTCACTGTGCTTTAATCTTCACCAAAAAACAGATCTGCAAATGAGGAAATGAGACCAGTAGAAAGCAGTAGCAGATTATTTAACTAATGTGTCCTAGCAAGTGTTACTCTGAGAGAAAGAAGAAAAAGACAATGCAAAAGCACAGTATCCTTTGACAGACTTCACATGTAGCCGGCTGCTCTGTTGCTTTGCCTGCAAGAGAAGGGAGCTGGCATTAGTGCAGCACAGGGGATAAAGGAGGAAACATTGATTATTCACTTGAGACTTGGAGAATGACAGAGTGTCTTGAGGATTCTCATGTTTATCTGTTGCCCTCACTTCACCATCAGCATAGCCGCACTCTTCCTCCTCCCGGCCAGTCTAGGGCTCTCTGCCCGAATTGCATGAGGGTTCTGAGCTCCGGCATTACGCTGGCTAGGCCGTGTTAACTAATGCTTGTTGTGGTTGAGTTTGTCCTGCAATGATACAGCGAGGGAGAGTGTAGGCAGGAATGTTGACATTTAAGATGGTGATGAGGTGTGGCAGGCGTGGGTCTTGAGTGGGAGTTGGAGTGTGAGGAGCATGACAGTGATTAGGGGGGAACATGGTGATTGGAGGAGGAGGGAGGAGGGCCTACTTACAGGTGTTGGCAAAGGCTGAAGTGGCTGGGTGAGAGATGAAGGTGGAGGTGGGAAGAGTGTGCGAGGGGGTCCAGAACAAGACTGCATGAGGCTGACTTACCTTGGCTGAGCGCAGAAGGTCATTCACCTTCATGCGGCACTGCTGCCCCGTCCTCTTCTGCAGCGAGCTTGCACTCACCAGGGCTGCCACTGCATCCCAGGTGGTGGTGGTGGTGATCTTGGTGGGAGGCCTTCTCCTGGGGCGGGGGTAGAGTGCATCCCACTTCTGCTGCATTCCATCAAGAAGTCTGGTCAGGGCTCCCTCTGAGAATGGTGGAGAAGGTGGTGAAGAAGGCATATGGCATGCTTGCCTTTATAGGACGGGGCATAGAGTATAAAAGTTGGGGTCTGATGTTGCAGATGTATAGAACGTTGGTTCGGCCGCATTTGGAATACCGTGCCCAGTTCTCATCGCCACACTGCCAGAAGGACGTGGAGGCTTTGGAGAGAGTACAGAGGAGGTTTACCAGGATGTTGCCTGGTATGGAGGGGCTTAGTTATGAGGAGAGATTGGGTAAACTGGGGTTGTTCTCCCTGGAAAGACGGAGGATGAGGGGAGACTTAATAGAGGTGTATAAAATTATGAAAGGCATAGATAGGTTTAACACAGATATCAGAAGGACATATTTTACACAGAGGGTGGTGGGAGCCTGGAATGCGCTGCCGGGCAAGGTGGTGGAGGCGGACACACTGGGAACGTTTAAGACTTATCTAGACAGCCATATGAACAGAGTGGGAATGGAGGGATACAAAAGAATGGTCTAGTTTGGACCAGGGAGCGGCACGGACTTGGAGGGCAGGCGGGCCTGTTCCTGTGCTGTATTGTTCTTTGTTCTTTGTTCTTTGAGAATCATGATGCGGGCTTCCTGGCTGCCATCTCTTTCAGTCCCTGTGGAACAACCAAGAGTCGCTGAGCAGAAACTGATAGCCAAGTTCCGCACACATGAGGACGGCCTAAACCGGGATCTTGGGTTCATGTCACACTATCGGTAACCCCCACAGCTTGCCTCCTGGATTTGCAGAATCTCACTGGCTGTCCTGTCTGGAGACAATACACATTTCTTTAACCTGTGCCTAATGCTCCCTCCACTCACATTGTCTGTATCTTTAAGACCTGGTTGGCTGTGAAGATTTGCATTCTAATCAGTATTCTGTAACTTGATTTTGTGTCTCTGTGCCTTGTTTGAGAGCAGATACCCACTCCATCTGACGAAGGAGCAGCGCTCCGAAAGCTAATGGCATTTGCTACCAAATAAACCTGTTGGATTTTAACCTGGTGTTGTTAAAACTCTTACTGTGTCTACCCCAGTCCAACGCCGGCATCTCCACATCATGAACAAGTGCTGGGCAGAGCTCGGGAGCCATTCATATGCAGCTCCCCAGTGATTGGCGCGATGAAGTTCAGAAGTGGCAGGTGAATCAGAGGGAGGCCGCTGTGGGCACAGAGCGATTCTTGTGGCCATAAAAACATTTGTCAATGAAGCTTAAGATTTGGTCAGAAATTGCACTGGGGTTGTTGGCACGATTCATTCCATTTCTTCCAGTGGAAACGACAGTTTGCCAAATTCTGATAAGATCGTCCTCGGTGTATTTCTCTCCAGAGAAACAAGTTGGTTTTCTCCCCAGATCTGATAGACTTTGTCAAAAAAAATACAGGTGGACATGTTTCATGTCGTCATGGTGAGGGGCAGGGCCTGAACAGGCTAAGAAAGCTCGAAGGGTGCCCCGATCAGAGGAAAAGAAGTAACCTACAACCCACCCCTCCACACGGGGCTCAGCGCCCCCCCCCCCCCCCCCGCAACTCCCCACTATCAGAACCAGCATCTCCCCCCCCAGGCCTCATGATCAGAGCTGGCATCTCTTCACCCCCAGGCTCCAGCGATCAGAGCTGGCATCTCTTCGCCCCCAGGTCCACCCACAATAAGAGCTGGCATTGGACGCCCTTCTCCCACTACCTTCCTCCCAAACAGTCAATGCTGTCCATTGGACCCATCCACACCCCCCAAACAGCCATCACCAGCTCCCATGTCCACTGCTCCCTCCCCACCATCATGAGGCTCCCACTAGGGTCCACCCTGGCACTGCCTCTGGCACAGGTTGGCACTGCCAGGTTGGCATGGTGCCAGCCTGACAGTGCCAACCTGTGCAAGAGGGAAATGCCAGGGAGCCATGTCCCTCACCCCCGGGGGGCAATACCCACATTTATAACCCGAGGGAGGGGGGGGGTGGAATCCCCATCACAGGTTCACTTCCGGGTGAACCTGTCGTAAACCTTGCCGACCTGATGTCCTATCAGTGAGGTTTGAAAATACGCCTCGGGGAGAATATATAGTGAGGAGGGTCTCTGATTATATTTAAATGGATTAAAATCAGGTTCACACCTATTGTGAGCATGAACCTGATTACATTGCCAGCCCAGGGCGGCGAAAAGCAGAGATTGTGATGTCGCCAGCGAGATTAATGACTTCCAGGTTTCGCTGGTTCCTGAGGCCCCGCTGCCATTCCCAAGGATGGAAAGCATGGGCTCAAGATCGCACCCCACCTCCCCAAGAATCTATGAAATATTGACTAGCCAATGTCTCCCACAATTCAAGAACATAAAACAAAGTTGAAAGCTTGTTGGTATCACTGTGGGTAATGCTACTATGGTCACCACTGGTGGGCAGATTAAGCCTACCAAGTTCAAACTCTCTGAATGGCAATTTTGATATATTTATGTATCAGTTTGCAACTAAAAGAATGACACACCAAGATTTCATTCTTTAAAAACTTTACTGTAACAAATGACAGAAAAACACATGGTCTAAAGAGTGTTTTCTTTTCGTAGGCAAATTATACCTTACGTTACAGAAAAGAGATTTCCCATTTAACTTTTAGCACAACTGAAAATTTCCCACTATGGTTGTACATTACACTATCCCTGAAATGGACACTTCAACCTCCAGAACCAGTCTAAAGTTATTCTCAGCTCTGAAGACTTGCTTCCTTTTTTTATTTTTCAATGCAAGTAATTTTTTATTCCGAAGCTGATGTTCACTGTGATGGCCCCAGGCTAGGTGAATCTTCCAGCCTCCTTTAAATCATTGTGAACTTGATCTTTTCAATGTGGACATGAACTCCCTCTGCATGGTGAACAATATAGTCAGCACTTTCTCTGCTGGCTGGCTGCCTCTAAGTATTGCTCTCTGCCTCTGATATGTCTGCAGAACACAACCAAAGAAAACTGCTGTCAGTCTGTGATATTCGTGAATTTGTAGGGAAGCCTGTAACCTAACCTCAAAAAAGAGGCTTCCTCTGACCGCTTCCCTGTGGCAATGTAAAACATATTAGTCTTGTATCTAGGTAGAAATGCGAATGAACTACCTTTGATTTCAACTCCTTTTCCTTACAAGCAAATGGATAGTTTATAGAACAACTGTCTATAGCCCAAATACCTTTCTGAGACTTTCAGAGACTCCTAGTCTACTCATGGTATATTCAAGACTGCTGTTATTGTCTCCAAGCATAAATATCTTGTACACTTTGTCCCAGTGAAACAACCTATGTTCTGCTTTGATCTCTAACAATCAAACCACCCAGGCTTACTATCAGGTGAACTGCATAATAGGTCACATCATTTACACTAAATTTAAGATTACAGTCCCAAAAATAATAATATTATAAACTGCATAATTGTAACAACACTAGTTTAATATTCATGCTGCCTAAGACCAGGCTCAGTAAGAAGTTTAACAACACCAGGTTAAAGTCCATCAGGTTTACCCCAGTCCAACGCCGGCATCTCCACATCATAAGACCAGGCTGTACAGGGTAGATACTTAAATAAGTGATTGGTACAAAATGTCGGGTGTGGCTCACTGGGTAACACTCTTGCCTTTTTGTCAGAAGATCAAAGTCAAAAATTTCTGGCCCTTCCCACCAGCAGGATCTCCCAGTCTCACCGATGGCAAGCCCTGGTGGCACTTTCTCCAGCGGCAGAGGGTGCGGGCTACACAAAACCCCGTAAACATTGCCGGGACTGGTAGATCCCACTGCTGGCCAATGGTGGGCCACCTCCGCCACTGAAAAACATGCTGTAGTGGGTGGGGATGAGAGGCACTTCTCCAAGGACTTGAGTAGAAAGTGCAGGCTGTAGCTCCCAGCCTGGTAAGAGGGAGCTGCCACCTCTTTTGGATGAGATGTTAAATCGAGGCCCCATCCGCCCTCTCAGGGGGGAGGCGGTGGCCTAGTGATATTATTGCGAGACTATTAATCCAGGAACCCAGCTAATGTTCTGGGTACCTGGGTTTGAATCCCACCATGGCAGACGGTGGAATTTGAATTCAATAAAAAAATCTGAAATTAAGAATCTACTGATGACCATGAAACCATGGTCGATTGTCGGGAAAACCCATCTGGTTCACCAATGTCCTTTAGGGAAGGAAATCTGCCGTCCTTACCTGATCTGGCCTACATGTGACTCCAGAGCCACAGCAATGTGGTTGACTCTCAACAGCCCTCGAGCAACTAGGGTGGACAATTAATGCCGGCCAGCCAGAGATGCCCATGTCCCATGAATGAATTAAAAAAATGTAAAATATTCCACAGAACAATCTCAATGAGCAGGTGAGTTCTCCCCAATGTCCTGGCCAATATTTATCCTCAACCAACATTGCTATAAAATAATCTAGTCTGATCGCACTGGTTCTGCCCACCTTTCTTCACCAGTCTTGATCATGTCTGGTTGGATAAGAAGTGTACAATGTTTTCTGAAATACTGCAGGGACAGGAGGCAATAGTCAATGCTGGAAGTAATATCATTAGTTGAAAATTTTCTTTCTTGTGAATAATTCTCTATCAGTTGTGTTCTTCTTAAACAATAATGAGGCACTTTTGTTATTATCCTATGTTTAGTTACACTGGTGCAAACTCATTGTTTTCCTTTAATTACAGGAGGAAACAGGGAGAAGGTGTTTTCAGTCCGGTTGAGAGCAGATAGACTTATCCCAACAACAGCAGACAGATTAAAGTGACGGGGCAGCTGTAGAGCTGCCACCGCCACCATCTGCTGGGGAACCTGGCACAGCAGCCTTTTAGTCTGCCTGGGTAGATCATACTTCGGAGCAGTGTGATAGTGCGCCATCACTGCTCATCTTCGTCTCTTCATTCAACAAGCATGCTCTCGATACAGAGGCTGGTGGGGGTCGAGGAAAGGGAACATCTTTAAAAGCTGACCTGTGTGGGACCCTCCTCGGTATTTGTAGGAGTCAAATCTATTTATTGCTTACCTGGACAATAGTCAGACAATAGTGCTCAGCACGGCTGCCTCACAGTGCCAGGGACCCGGGTTCAACTCCAGCCTTGGGTGACTGTCTGTGTGGGGTTTGCATATTCTCCCCATGTCGGCGTGGATTTCCTCCGGGTGTTCCGGTTTCCTCCCACAGTCCAAAGATGTGCGGGTTAGGTGCATTTGCCATATGGGTTAGGTTGATTGGCCATGAAAAATTGATCCTTATTGTCAGGGGGATTAGAAGCATAAATACTGCGATTACGGGGATAGGTGCTAGAATGGATTCTTGTTGGGGCAGGTCCAATGGGCTGAATGGCCTCCCTCTGCACTGTAGGGATTCTATCCTGGGAACTAAACTGGCACTAGCCACAATTGCCATATTAGATCAAACCACAGCAAGAGCATTAGCTACTCAGAGAAAGAAAGGTTTGCATCTATAGACCCTTTCCACAAATTTAGGATGTTCTAAAACATGATAAAACCAATAAAGTATTTTTTGAGTATAGTCACTGTTCTAGCGTAGGAAACCGAGGTGTCAATTTGCACACAGCAAGTTCCCACAAACAGCAATGTAATAATACAATAATCTGTTTTTTGTGATGTTGGTCGAAGAATAAGTATTGGCCGGGACAGCAGTGAGAACTTCCCCGTTCTCCTTCGAAACAGTGGCTTGAGATCTTTTAAGTTCGTCTGAGAGACCTCAGTTTAGTGTTATATTCAAACAACGCTACACCCACACTACAGTGGTGTAGGGTAGTCAGCCTGGATTACGTATTCAAATCAAGTCAGAGGTGAGTGCGATAGGGAACTGTGTGAGGTAATGATGCATTGGTATATTGGTCAGTCCACAACATCGACAGAAATGTTTTACATTATATTTATAATAATAAACAAGGAGTCAGTTGGGTTTGAAGAGGTTGATTGGATGAGGAATGCACTGGGATGTGACAAAGATTCCAGCAAGGCTCTGAACTACATTATGATGCCATCATTCACAAAGTCAAGTCAAGACATGAGTAAGAGTTAATGAAGGCAAAATGATTTGATTTTCCTGTTACAAATGAGCCAAGAGATAGGTAGCAGATGTTGCAAGGTAACTGTTGCAATAAAGGTTCGTTAGTTAGGTGACAATAAGCTCACTTTGGATTCTGACCCGTGTGGTTTGTAATTCCACTCATAAATGGGTATAAAGTTTAATATACATTGGTTACTGAAATATTGGGTTTATTTAGCAGTCTTACAACATTACATTAAGTGTCGAGAAATTAACACAACCAGTTTATATCTTTACACAAAGTCTTGTTTAAATTGATCAAACATACAGGGCAGAATTTTCCCAGTAACATTAAGATGGACCTCAAGATTGGGGAGAAGGGGATGGGGGGAAGCTGAGAAATATAGTTCCCCTTGGGCAGGCCAGAATACGGACTGACCGCCTGCTACGAAGAGGCCGGCAGCCATTTTAAACTAGGAAGGCCCCAATTAAGGTGAAGTTTGTAGGCTCTCTGGCACCTTGCTGATGATAGAGTGGCCTCTTGCTACAGGAGGCTGTCAGCTCAAAGGAGGCTCCAATGCTCTATTGATGGGGCTGCAGGAAGGAACATCTGCCCCTCAGCCCCAACACTCCCTCCCGGAATGATTTTCTCCTCGGTTCTGCAGAGCTAGTTGCCTTCTCCTCCCTTCTAAAATGTTTAATTATTTTTACTCCTCCAAAGGCACCTCCCATTTTGAGGCACCCTCATATTCTCAGACTTGCCTCAGCAGAGCCCACCTCTCTGGGTGAGGATGGTAAGGGCAGAGGTAGCTCATTCGGAGGCTAGTTCTGGGAGAATGACTCCATTTGGTCTCAAGGTTGGGGTCCCGAAGCTCGCATAACTGTAAATAATCCTTCAAGGATGAACATCTAACTATCAGCTTTCTGACCTTTAAGAGAAACATGTCCCTTTTTTAATTATTCAGCCAAACAGGGCTGACACCTGTGCAGAGGTGCTCATTGTGTTTCGGTGTTTCCCCTATTTTTAATATTTCAGGCTTCATCTACAAGCTTTTAAAATTATTTATTCATTAGTCACAAGTAGGCTTACATTAACACTGCAATGAAACCACTGTGAAAATCCCCTGCGCCTGTTCGGGTACACAGAGGGAGAATTTAGCATGGCCAATACACCTAACCAGCACGTCCTTTGGACAGTAGGAGGAAACCAGAGCACCTGGAGGAAACTCATGCAGAAACGGGGAGAACGTTCAAACTCCACACAGACTGTGACCCAAGCCGGGAATCGAACCGGGTCCCTTTTGTCCAGAGAAATGCAGAAGTCACTTGACCCTGCTTATTTTGTCTTAGCAGCTATTTTCTTACCCTGGCTGTGCAAGCTGTGGCACAATTGGCAGCATTCACACAACAGAAGGTCATGGATTCAGTCCCTTCCCAGACACTTAGCAGATAATCCAGGCTGACACTCCAGTTCAGTAAAAAGTGATGGGATACTTCGACTAATTTAAACCATTTAAGATATTCCAACAGAGACGATTTTCTGAATTCTAGGTCAGAGTGGTTTGTCATCGCTGATAAGGACAGTAGTTGACCTAACAGAATTACTGAACCTTCTGTTGAAATAAAAGCCATTATTAAATTGCTCTGTGTCTACAATGCAGAGAGGTGATATGAATTGTACTGGCATTCATTATTCACTGTGTCAATTTGTCACTATTTTTACACAGGGTAAAATGTTAGCTGATGTTTCATGTAGAGAATGACAAAATTAGTCCCACAATTATGGGTAGGCATTCACCACAATTGAAAGTCCCTAGGCTGAATTTTACCAGCTTCGTTGGCGACAGGCGTGGGGGGGGGGGGGCTGTAAAAATGGCGTGTAACGACCATTTTGCCAGCGGTGGGAAAAGTGGCTGGTGATCAGTTGAACTTTTTTAAAAATTCATTTGTGGGATATGGGCGCCGCTGGTTGGCCAGCATTTATTGCCCATCCATATGTGCCCCTGGAGGGCAGTTAAGAGTCAACCACGTTGCTATGGCTCTGGAGTCACATGTAGGCCAGACCAGGTAAGGACGGCAGATTTCCTTCCCTAAAGGACATTAGTGAACCAGATTAGATTTTCCGACAACCGACAATGGTTCCATGGCCATCAATAGATTCTTAATTCCAGATTTATTTTTGTTGAATTCAAATTCCACCATTTGCCATGGCAGGATTCGAACCCGGGTCCCCGGAACATTAGCTGAGTTTCTGGATTAATAGTCTAGCAGAGGTAGAGGTATTATTGCTAGACTATTATCGAGCGATAATACCACTGGGCCATCGCCTCCCCATAATTGGCTCCTTAAGTGGCCAATGAAGTGCCTCTTCCTTCTTCTTTATGCATTTTGCTCACACTGGGAGGTCCTGCTACCCTGGGGGAAGACCAAATTCTGTTGGCTTCCTGCTGGGCTTGGGGGTATGGAGTGGGTGCAGGGCCTCCTTCTTTTGGAAACTCATTGGCACCCTCCGCAAATATGGCTGCCTCATCAGCAACGTCACTGCCTGTCCTCAGTGTCATGTTCAATTGTTCTATGTTTGACAATTGATTACTATTGATGCTCACTGTGCTTGATTGGTTAAGGCTGGGTGTGAACTCAGGGAAAAGTAAATAAACAAACCGAAGAAAGCATGCAATAGACATTTTAAAGCATAGTAATTAAAATCTGTTACAGAAACTAATGTCAACTCGCACTCCTCTAAGATATGAAATGTATAACACTCAGAGACACCCACGCTCCTCACTGAGGCTTGCTTGACTGGCCGTTGCATCCCACAACATCACTTACCTGTCTTTGATAGTTCCCACTCATTGAGATGCCCATTCCCTTCAGCTGCAGCCTCAGCAATGGCTGTTCCTTGTCATCACACCACTGAGGCTGCTGAGCTGCTGGCCCTCTCATTGGGCTGCCACCTATTAGGTGCCAGTCCACCTGGCTTAATAGGGTGGCAGTCCCAGCAAGTGAGGCAGCTGCCCTTGCTGGTTGGGCAGCCATTGTTGCTGTGGGGGCCAAAGAGTTCCCAAAAAAAGAAGGCCCTGCCTCCCCTCCACACCTCCGAGTCTGGCAGGAAGCCAAAACATTCCAATGTGGGCGAAATGCAGGCAGAGGCGGGAAGAGGCACTTAATTGGGTTCTGCCACGTGTCAAAGCGGGATTGTGCCGCCCACCCTCTCACCTCCAGCAATGGAGTTCCTGCAACCTCTGCAGCATTCCACCCCAAGTTTCAACCCTTCCCATAAAGGGTCAGTAAGGTTAGCTCATTCACTGGTCGGAGCAGGGATTAATTGGATTTAATGTTAGCAGGAAGTGCTGGAAATACTCAAAAGGTCATGAACCTGAAACACCGGAATTCGACTGCCCTCCCCATCACGGAATCGGAGCGGGCAAGGGGCGGACAATGGAAATGTCCTTTGGCCTCTGGCGGGATTTTCAGGTCTCGGGTTGAGCGAAGCATATTTCTCTCTCCACTTACGCTGCCAGATCTGCAGAGCATTTCCAACATTTCAGATTTCCATCTGCAGTGTTTCCCTTTGCATTGGATTTAATGCCTGACTTACGAAGTGCAATCTTAACATCTTAAACCTGTACTAACCTTCTGGCCACAACAGTATGCGTTGCAAACTGAGCGAGCAGGGTTCTTTCTATGAAACCAATTCCTACAGACTTGTGTTTGGAACAAATTGCATCAACAATGTTCCTCAAATCTCGTTAACAATCAAAGCATGAAACAATCATTTATTGTGCTGATGAAACTTTAAAATGACATAAACATGTTGCTTTAGTGAAATTCAAGCTGATAATAACATGTAGGGCAGAATTTTCCAGCCATTCGTGCCGGCAGGATTTTCTGGTCCCGCTGCAGTGAACAGAGATTTGGCTGAGCGCCTCACTTGCAGTTGTGGTGGGGACATGAACGGCCGGAAAATTCCAGCCATCGGCATATTGGCCGAACTTTTACCGCCCTGCCCGTCATGGGAATCGGAGCGGGCGAGGGGTGGAGCATGGGAAGGTCCGTTGACCTCAGGCGGAATTTTAACAGTTTCAGGACAAGTAAAATCCCATCCATTATCAACGCAACTTTACTTTACTTTTGGGGAGAAGGCAGAAGAACGGCACAAGTAAATTGCTCATTCAGTGCACACACAATGGGCCGAATGGCCTCTTTCTGTGCTGTAACAATTCTGTGATGCAGTAATACAGCAACATTACCTGCAACCACTTGTATTATACTTCAATGCCAAGATGAAAATACAATCAAATAGAATAACTTGTCTCTAATGGTTGCCTATCCATTAAAGTTGCTATTTCAACCAGCGCGCTTCTCTCATTTAAATTCATGCATAAATTTAATTTATATGCCAGAGTTTTAATCTGTTTACCCCACCCCCTGCAGTTAATTACTTTAATTAATCTCTTTTTTTCTCTACACAGCTATAAAATTATACATGAAAAGTCATAAGTTCAGTAATAAATAAACCTTATTAGCTTACCCTTTTCCATTCAGTTTGATAGATTTGATTTTGTTGTATGTCAGCTTGGTCACATTATGTTTTTGTTTTCTTGACTGTAAACTCCTAAAGCCAATGGGCCGGCATTTTCGTTCCGTCTCTGCCACACTAGATCATGCAGAACAAAATGAGGTTGGAAGACATTAGTCCATTCTATATTACATTGGAGTGCATTAATAAATTTTATGGAAATACTCTTATAGATTTAAGGAACTGGTGCCTACATCGCTCCCAAGTGGACATTCTTTACTCATGCGCTCAGGCAATGAGCACCAGTGAGATATTTGACTATGAGAGGCATCAGGGCTGTCATCCATCCACACCCAACGCCCAACCACCTGCCCTTTCCCAAGAGAATTGCAGAGTAGGAATTCTTCCCCCCCTTTCCCACAACACTTCTACTTTCTCAGGAGGCCAAGGAAATTTGGCATGTCCGCTACGACACTCATCAATTTTTACAGATGCACCATAAAAAGCATCCTTTTCTGATGTATCACAGTTTGGTATGTCTCCTGCTCTGTCCAAGATCGCAAGAAACTACAAAAAGTTGTGAACGAAGCCCAATCTATCATACAAACGAGCCTCCCATCCATTGACTCCGACTACACTTCCCGCTGCCTCAGAAAAGCAGCCAGCATAATCAAGGACCCATGCAACCCAGACATACTCTCTTCCACCTTCTTCCGTCAGGAAAAAAATACAGAAGTCTGAGAACATGTACTAACTGACTCTGGAACAGCTTCTTGCTGTCAGTAACTTGGGGCACCATGGTGGCACAGTGGTTAGCACTGCTGCCTCACAGCGTCAAGGACCCAGGTTCAATTCCAGCTTTGGGTGACTGTCTGTGTGGAGTTCGTATATTCGCCCCGTGTCTGCGTGGGTTTCGTTTGGGTGTCCGTTTTCCTCCCACAATCCAAAAATGTGCAGGTTAGGTGGATTGGCTATGCTAAATTTCCCCCTAATGCCAGGGGGATTAGCGGGGTAAATATGTGGGGTTACAGGGTTAGGGCCTGGGTGGGATTGTTTTCGGTGCACGCTTGATGGGCCGAATGGTTTCCTTCTGCATTGTAAGGATTCTATGAGTCTTCCCTGCTGCCATCAGACTTTTGAATGGACCTACCATATGTTAAGTTGATCTTTCTCTACACCCTAGCTGTGACTGTAACATTATATTCTGCACCCTCTCCTCTCCTTCTCCCCTACGTACTCTCTGAATATTATGTTTTGTCTGCATAGGCACAAGAAATAATACTTTTCACTATATTCCAATACATATTACAATAATAAATCAAATCAAATCAAATCAAATCAAAAAGCCTTCCCATGCAAGCACAAGAGATGCAACCTCTGCCCTTTTGCCATCCCTTCCCATTAGCCAAAGGCCCCAAACATTATTTCCAGGTGGAACAGCAGTCCAGCCTCCAGTAGCTGGTGAGGGATAAAAGGCATGAATTAAAAAAGCAGGTTAATTGTTGGTGAGTTTTAAGAATTTATCCCTCTGAGTGGAAGCAATAGTTTAAACCAGTGCTGGGGAGATAAAGTATTACATGAAATTTATCTAAATAAACTATTAAATATAATTACCGAGCACAGTTTTGTGATATTTCTGAACTTGAAACCTAATGAGTTAAATCAAGATGGCAGGATAGGTGATGTATTGCAGATGTAGAATGTGGGAGCTGGTGGACACCAATGTACACCATGGAAATCACATCTGAAGTAAGCCCCAGGAAATTTGACTCAGAATGGATGAATTGGAGTCTGGACTTTGGATGCTGGGTTGCATCAGGGAGAAGAATGTTACCTGGGCATTTTGTGCAGTAGACATTAACAACCCCCTCAGGCATCCAGAAAGGTAGCAATGGAGGAGCCTCCACCCTTGCAATTGCCCCACACATTCGAGGTTCTTGTAGCTTGTGTGAACAAGAGCAGAGACTGTAGGGTAGCTGAGCAAATTGATCATGGCACATGGTACAGTGAGCCAGTCAAATGGGGGAACTAAAATGAAATGAAGTTGTAGTAGGGGACAGTATAGTTAGAGGGATAGATACTGTTCGCTGCAGCTGAGAGTATGAGTGATAAAGGCTGTGTTGTCTGCCCAGTGACTCTTTCTACACTTCCCACTGTCTCGGCAAAGCAGCCAGCATAATTAAGGACCCCACGCACCCCAGACATTCTTTCTTCCACCTCCCTCCTTCGGGAAAAAGATACAAAAGTCTGAGGTCACCTACCAACCTACTCGAGAACAGCTTCTTCCCTGCTGCTGTCAGACTTTTGAATGGACTTACCTTGCATTAAGTTGATCTTTCTCTACGCCCTAGCTATGACTGTAACACTACATTCTGCACTCTCTCCTTTCCTTCTCTATGACCGGTATGCTGTCTGTATGGTGCGCAAGAAACAATACTTTTCACTGTATGTTAATATATGTGACAATAATAAATCAAATCAAATCAAATCATTGCCAGGATTAGGAACATCTCTGAGCTCTGACAAAGGGTCAACCTGAGTCGAAACGTTGGCTCTATTCTCTCTCCACAGATGCTGTCTGACCTGCTGAGATTTTCCAGTATTTTCTGTTTTTGTTTCAGATTCCAGCATCCGCAGTAATTTGTTTTCTTTTCGGAACATCTCCTCAGGAATGTAGAGTAACTTGGAATGAGAGGGGCTGGATACATGGATGCACATGGGTACCAATGACATAGGTGCAACTAAGTAAGTGGTTCTGGTGAAGAAGTATGAGCAGTTTGAGGCTAAAGTAAGAAGGAGAATCAGACAGATTCTGAATTACAACCTGAGCCATGGGAAAATTGGCAAAGGGAAAATAAAACAAGAAAGTTGAATGCATCAGGGCTAAAGAGATCAAGGGATAATTGGGGGGAAGGGAGGATCAGGATATTGATTTCGATGATCAGCCATGATCATATTGAATAGCAGAGCAGGCTTGAAGGGCCGAATGGCCTACTCCTGCTTTTCTATGGCTCAAAGCTTGGTGTGGAAGAAATGGGTTTCAATTTGTGGGGCACTAATGAAAGAGGAAGATGTGTCCCAGAAGTCGTATAACTAGGCCTGCAGCGAGAGTTTTAAACTAATTAGTGGGAGGGTTGCATGAGGGAAGATTTGGAAATTTAAAGAGAAAGGAAAGGGAAAAGTGCAGGGTGTTTTTTTAGGTAATGATAACCAGAGTGTGACAAGAAAGGATAGACCATACAAAGATACAAGTGTGCCAGCAAATATGGTCAGAGTAAGGGAAAATATCTTTAAACTAACAAAGGGGGATGAGGGTTAGTGAGAAAGGAGATTTAGAAATCCAAAAACTAAAGTCGAGGCAATAGAAAAATATGCTAATGTCAGTGAAAACAAGCTGAGTGGGAGAGGCAGGGATAGAGAGTTTAACAGCAATAGTGCACTGAGGTCCATTCAGGAGGAAAAAAAACTGAAGTCACTTAATCAGAATATGTGGAGCATCCACAATAAGATAGATGAATAGGTGGCACAAATAGAGATAAATGTTTAAATATAATTACCATTTCAGCATCATGGTTGCAAGGTGACCAAGGTTGGGAAATAAATATTCCAGGATAGTTGTAGAAAAGCAGCCCCCCTTCCATCCCATCACAGATCTTCCCTTTAGTTTTTCCCTCATGCTCTTCCTCACCAGTACGCACTGCCCCAATAAACCCCCCCCCCCCCCCAACCCCACATTACCCTGACTTGGTATCTGCTAATAAACTGTTTTCTTTAAATCTTAAATCTTTAAAGCAGAAACAAAGCGGCACGGTGGCACAGTGGTTAGCACTGCTGCCTCACAGTGACACGGTGACACAGTGGTTAGCACTGCTCTCTCACAGTGACACGGTGGCACAGTGGTTAGCACTGCTCTCTCACAGTGACACGGTGGCACAGTGGTTAGCACTGCTCTCTCACAGTGACACGGTGGCACAGTGGTTAGCACTGCTCTCTCACAGTGACACGGTGGCACAGTGGTTAGCACTGCTGCCTCACAGTGACACGGTGGCACAGTGGTTAGCACTGCTCTCTCACAGTGACACGGTGGCACAGTGGTTAGCACTGCTCTCTCACAGTGACACGGTGGCACAGTGGTTAGCACTGCTCTCTCACAGTGACACGGTGGCACAGTGGTTAGCACTGCTGCCTCACAGTGCCAAGAATTTGGGTTCGATTCCCGGCTGTCACTGTCTGTGTGGAGGTTGCACATTCTCCCCGTGTCTGTGTGGGTTTCCTCCGGGTGCTCCGGTTTCCTCTCACAGTCTGAAAGACGTGCTGGTTAGGTGCATTGGCCATGCTAAATTCTCCCTCAGTGTACCCGAACAGGCGCCAGAGTGTGGCAACTAGGGGATTTTCACAGTATCTTCATTGCAGTGTTAATGTAAGCCCACTTGTGACAAATAAATAAATTTTAACTTTAAAAAAGCACCGCAGATACTGAAAATTTGAAACAGACAATGCGAGAAATACTCAGAAGGTCAGGCAGCTTCTGTGGAGAGAGCAACAGAAATAACTTTTCAGGAATCACACAGAATCACAGAATACTACAGTGCAGAAGAGGCCCTTTGGCCCATCGAGCCTACGCTGATGCATGAAAGGTCCTGACCTGCCCATCTAATCGCACTTGCCAGCACTTGGCCCATAGCCTTGAATGTTATGGCGTGCCAAGTACTCATCCAGGTAATTTTTAAGGATGTGAGGCATCCCGCCTCTACAAACCCTCCCAGGCAGCGCATTCCAGACCGTCACCACCCTCTGAGTAAAGAAGATTTTCCTCAAACCGCCCCCCCAAACCTCCCACCCCTCACTTTTAACTTGTGTCCCCTCGTAACTGACCCTTCAACTAAGGGGAACAGCTGCTCCCTATCCACCCTGTCCATGCCCCTCAGAATCTTGAGCACCTCAATCAGATCGCCCCTCAGTCTTCTCTGCTCCAGAGAAAACAAGCCAACCTGCCCAACCTCTCTTCATAACTTGAGTGTTCCATCCCAGGCAACATGCTGGTGAATCTCCTCTGCATCCCTTCCAGTGCGTTCACGTCCTTCCTATAATGTGGCGACCAGAACTGCACTCAGTGCTCCAGCTGTGGCCACACCGAAGTTCTATACAACTCCATCATGACCTCTCTGCTTTTGTAATCTATACCCTGATTGATAACGGCGAGTGTGCCATATGCCTCTTTCATCACCCTATTAACCTGCCTTTCCACCTTCAGAGGTTTATGAACAAACACACCAAGGTCCCTTTGTTCTTCAGAACTTCCCAGTGTCAGACCTTTCATACTATTCTTCCTTGTCAAATTATTCCTTCCAAACTGAATCACCTCACACTTTTCAGGGTTAAATTCCATCTGAATAGGACAACGACCTATCAAAAGAACTGGAAGAAGTTAGAGGTTTAACAGTTATTAAGCATGTTGTTCCATCTGGTCCCTGGGCGAGGTCCCCTAGTTTGTTAACTTCCCCAACAGGACCCCAATTTTGGAGGAGGAATGAGCTGGCTCCCCTTTTATTTTCAACTCTCCCCTTGGTTGACTACTACTTTCCCAGGAGACTAAGGAAATTTGGCGTGTCCGCTATAACTCTCACCAACTTCTACAGATGCACCATAGAAAGCATTCTTTCTGGTTGTATCACAGCTTGGTGTGGCTCCTGCTCTGTTCAAGACCGCAAGAAACTACAAAGGGTCGTGAATGAAGTCCAGTCCATCACTCAAACCAGCTTCCCATCCATTGACTCTGTCTACACTTCCCACTGCCTTGGAAAAGCAGGGCAGCATGGTGGCACAGTGGTTAGCACCACTGCCTCACAGCGCCAGGGACCCGGGTTCGATTCCTGACTTGGGTCACTGTCTGTGCAGAGTTTGCACATTCTCCCCATATTTGCATGGATTTCCTCTGGGTGCTCCGGTTTCCTTCCACAGTCCAAAAGCCATGCTCATTATGTGCATTGGCCATGCTAAATTCTCCCTCAGTGTACCCAAACAGGTGCTGGAGTGTGGCGACCAAGGGACTTTCACAGTAACATCATTGCAGTGTTAATGTAAGCCTACTTGTGACACTAATAAATAAACTTTAAATATTAAGGACCCCATGCATCCCGGACATACTCTCTTCCACATTCTTCCGTTGGGAAAAGGATACAAAAGTCTAAGGACACGTACCATTCTACTCAAGAACAGCTTCTTCCCTGCTGCTGTCAGACTTTTGAATGGACCTACCTCACATTAAGTTGATCTTTCTCTACAGCCTAGCTATAACCGAAACACTACATTCTGCACTCCTTTCCTTCTCTATGAACGGTATGCTTTGGCTGTATAACGTGCAAGAAACAATACTTTTCACTGTATACTAATACTAGTGACAATAATAAATCAAATCAAATCAAAAACAAGGTTGATTTAAAAGTGATCCCATTCCCTCCATGGATACCCAATCCCAGTTCAAATGTATTTACTTTTCAGAAGGAGCCAATTTAACCAGGCTTTCTTTAATCAAAGAAAGAATAAGTTTATTACTTACTAAAATCCCTCCGAAAATACTAAAATAAAAACACCGATCAGAAATGAGAAGTTAAAAGTCCAAATAAAAAGTTAAAAAAAACACATCAGTCTTTGACTTGTCCATGAGCGTACTTGACAGTATTATATAGCCGTTAAGTTGGGTGATTCCAGAAGACAGTTTGACAGTTTAGCAGTTAGCTTGGAGACACCGGATTCCGCAGGGTGGCTAAAGTACTGTCCTATTTCCTTTCAATGGTGTCTTCTGCTGAGCTTTCTTCCAGCGATAGAAAGATTCTTTTTGTCTGCTCATCATTTTGCAGGGGCGACTGGCTGTTGTCTCTTCTTGTTCCTGTGTCACACACTGACACCCCAGCATCAGTACATATAGATCAGATCTGTAGCTAGCTTTTCATCCCTTTCCTTGTATATTCCTGAAAGGCAACAAAAAAAAAAATCATTTATTTTGCCCCAGAGTTAATTTTCTTTGAATTCAGACCATTCTCACAATTTGATCTATAAATCAGAAGGAAATGAGTTTTTGGATGTCTGCTGAGATGTGACAATTGTCTCTGCACCCACAGGAGATTAAAGTTCAGTCTTTTGCATCGCTCCTATTTCCACTTTCAAATCCTTGTTTGAAGAAGTCCCCAACACCTTTGAGGTGTGACATTCCATGCTCTCTCTCGGGAGAGGTCACTCAAATATCCAAAAAGGAATTTTCCAGAAAGTGGTGACTTTACAATCTCAACCATCTTTGGCTCAGTGTTGTTGCTTGTATTAGATTTAAAAACACGTGCCTCTCTTAAAAATAGTTCAATATGCCCAAGTAAGAAGCACCATCATGACAAAGGACAGAGGTGGGGAAATGGGTGAGCAAGGGGTTTGAGTTTGGAGGAAGGTGTGTGATCAGATGAAAGGCAGGAGAGGTTAACAGATGAAAGAGATGATAGTGCAAGGCAAAGGGAAGTGGTAACTGTGAGGTAAAGAAACAAAAGGGAATCACAGAATGTTCACAGCATAGAAGGAGACCACAGATTTCATAGAATCCCAACAGTGCAGAAGGAGGCCATTGGGCCCATCGAGTCTGCACCAACCACAATCCCACCCACGCCCTATCCCCGTAACCCCACATATTTACCCTGCTAATCCCCCTGACACTAAGGGGCAATTTATCATGGCCAGTCCACCTAACCTGCACATCTTTGGACTGTGGGAGGAAACTGGAGCACCCGGAGGAAATCCACGCAGACACAGGGAGAATGTGCAAACTCCACACAGACAGTGACCCAAGCTGAGAATTGAACCCAGGTCCCTGGGGCTGTGAGGCAGGAGTGTTAACCACCATGCCGCCATTCGGCTCATTGGATGAGATTCTCCGGCTTCCCAGCCACGTGTTTCCCACCGGTGGGAGGTGGCACGTTGTTTGCGAGCAATGGGAGTCTCTGATCTTGCCGCTGTCAATGGGAATTCCCATAGACGTCACCCCACACCAGCAGGAAACCCGCGGGTGGGAGTGCGCTGCCGGCGGGACTGGAGAATCCTGCCGGCGTGAATGGCCAAAAATTCAAGCCATTGTGTTTGCACTAGCTCTCCAAATGAGCAATTTAATTGTGCCATTCTCCTGCCTTCTCCCTATAAGTAGAGTAAAAAATATGTCTACATGTTATTAGCAGCTGTAATTTGACTAAAGGAACATGTTTATGTAATTGAAAGTTGCATCAGTATGATAAATTATTGTTTCATTCTTTGATTGTTAACAAGGCCTGAGTAACATTGTTGATACGATGTTAGAAGAGGTATAAATGGTGAAAGCGGAATTATCATCAGCACCTCCTGTCCACAAAATGGGAGCAGCCATTACGATTTGAAACTATTGAAATCAATGTTCAGTCCAAAAGGCTGTCAAGTGTTACATTAAATCTCCAATATTTTTCCAGTTATCAGTAACATGCTCATGGTTTGTCACATTACACACATTTCCATGTACATTTCTGCTATCTATTTCAGTTGAACCTCTTTTTTTCTGTTCTTTGGAATATCAGAATTACTATTTATTCTCCATGTAAGTATATAGAACATAGAAAAACTACAGCACAAACAGGCCCTTCGGCCCACAAGTTGCGCCGGTCGTGTCCCTACCTACGTAGGCTTATATGACATGATCTTTCTCTCATTTCATTTGTTACTGTTCAGTGATGTCCCTCAAGATAGTATGAAAATAAGGCAGAAACTTGGGAACATTTTTCATCTGCTTTGGGACCAGAACCTCCTCCGGGTACATCACTCAAGACCAGGGTTATTCTATTGGGTACATGTTGGTTTCCGACCAAGTAAAACAGACCTCTGTATCCATATGTGCAAGTAATGCCAATTATATTTTCATGCTAAGAAAGAATTGACAGGATAGTTGGACATTTTACTGACATTAAAACGGTGAAGCAGTAAACTAAAGGAAGAACAAGTAATTATATGTTGCCTTTCACCTCAGTGGGACATCTCACAGCTCTTTAAAACCAACAAAACATTTTTGAAGTGCAGTCACTATTCTAAATGCTGGAAACACAGCAGTTAATTAGTGCTCGGCAAGGTCCCACGAACAGAAATTAAATAAATGACCAGATAATCTGTTTTTGTGGTGTTGGTTGTATGATAAATATCGGCTGAGACACTGGAGAGGACTCCTATGGTCTTCCTTGAAATAGTGCCATGGGATCTTTCACATCCACCTGAGAGGGCAGATAGGGCCTCAGTTTAATGCCTCATCCAAAAAATGGTACCTCAGCGTTGACGCATCAGCCCATGATCTTTCTGACTCGGAGGATATAAATGCAAGCTCTTTCCTTTTAAAATAATCAAACCTGAACATCAGGGCTTGTGCCTGAAGTGAAGGAGTGTTGTGGCAAGTCACCGCTGGAAAGAGGAGCTGCCAGACTGAAGCCAAGAAAGTAAGTGTGATAGGTTCTGTGAGAAATGACAGGAGCACAGCGAGTGACAGTGAGAAACAGAGGGCATTGCAAGTCCCAGGGTGAATCACTGCA
This sequence comes from Mustelus asterias, assembly GCF_964213995.1. Classification (NCBI taxonomy): domain Eukaryota; kingdom Metazoa; phylum Chordata; class Chondrichthyes; order Carcharhiniformes; family Triakidae; genus Mustelus; species Mustelus asterias. Next base: position 117,990,241 of record NC_135809.1, read on the forward strand.
GGAAACAGTCAGGCTCCAGATGAGCCATGAGATCCTGCCTGCTGCATATTAGAGCACTCTTGGGAATCACAGCAAGAAGCGAGAGCTTATCACAAGATCACTCAAGAAACAAGTGTCCTGATTAATTAGTTAATCCCTGTAAATATCAATAATGTCACATTGAGTCTTTCCGAGAGAAAAGGATATCACATTGAGTCAGTGTAGGTCATATTCTTCGTTGTGCTTTAATCTTTACCATACAACAGATGTGTGCAGACAGTGGTACGAGATCAGTTGAAAGCGGTGACTAATTATTCAACTAACCTGTCCTCCCATCGAAAGACTTTCTGAGGAAAGAAAGAGCAATAACCAATGGCAAACTTTACCCCTGGTGGGAGAATCATGGTCATGTGAATGTTATAAAGAGGAAAGCTGTGTACAAAATAGTGAAATTTTTTATATCCACCTGAGAGACAGATGAGCTTCAGTGTGTAACATTATATTTGAAAGGAGCACCCAGACACAAACTCACAGACCTCAATCAGGAAGGATAGGCAACACCTTCTCCGCGATGGTCCTCAACACCGGTGCCCCACAAGGCTGCGTCCTCAGCCCCTTACCATACTCCTTATACACCTATGACCGTGTGGCCAAATTCCCCTCCAACTCAATTTTCAAGTTTGCTGATGACATCACCATAGTGGGTCGGATCTCACCTGAGGAAGGAGCAGTGCTCCGAAAGCTCTTGATTCCAGATAAACCTGTTGGACTATAACCTGGTGTTGTGAGACTTCTTACTGTACATCAATGGGGACAAAGTAGAAATGGTCAAGAGCTTCAGGTTTTTAGGTATCCAGATTACCAACAACACGTCCTGGTCCCTCCATGCCGACGCTATAGTTAAGAAAGAAAGCCCACCTACTTTCTCAGGAGTCTAAGGAAATTCGGCATGTCCGCTACGACTCTCACCAACGTTTACAGATGTACCATAGAAAGCATTCTTTCTAGTTGTAATACAGCTTGGTATGGCTCCTGCTCTGTCCAAGAACGCAAGAAACTACAAAAGGTTATGAATGAAGCCCAGTCTATCACTCAAACCAGCTCCCACCATTGTCTACGCTGCCTCGGAAAAGCAGCCAACATAATTAATGGCCTCACGTACCCCGGACATTCTCTCTTCCACTTTCTTCCATCCGGAAAAAGATACAAAAGTCTGAGGACACGTACCAACCGACTCAAGAACAGCTTCATCCCTGCTGCCATCAGGCTTTTGAATGGGTCTACCTTGCATTAAGTTGATCTTTCTCTACACCTTAGCTATGACTGTAACACTATATTCTGCACTCTCTCCTTTCCTTCTCTACATATAGTATGCTTTGTCTGTATAGCGTGCAAGAAACAATACTTTTCAATGTATACTAATGCATGTGACAATAAATCAAATCAGTAGTACGCCAAAGCATCAGCCCAGGTTATGTGCTGAAGTCTCAACCTTCTAATGCAGAAGCAAAAGTGCTACTCATTGAACCAAGATTGGCACTACATTTATCATAGAATCCCTAAAGTGTAGAAAGAGGTCATTCAGCCCATTGAACCTACACTAACTCTCTGACAGAGTATCTTACCCAGGTCCGTTCCCCTGCCCTATCCCCGGAACCACACACCCTTACCGTGGCTAATGCATCTAACCAGCACACTTTGGAAAAAAGAGCAACTTAACATGGGCAATCCACCTAACCTGCACATCTTTGGACTGTGGGAGGAAACCGGAGCACCCTGAGGAAACTCATGCAGACACGGGGAGAATGTGCAAACACCACACAGACAGTGACCCAAGGTCGAATTGAACCCGAGTCCCTAGCACTGTGAGGCAGAGAATTCCACTGCTGATTTGATTTGATTTTGTTTTGATTTATTATTGTTACATGTATTAACATACAGTGAAAAGTATTGTTTTTGTGCACAAATCAGACAAAACATACTGTTCAGAAAGAAGGAAAGGAGAGAGTGCAGAATGTAGTGTTACAGTCATAGCTAGGGTGTAGAGAAAGATCAACTTAATGCAAGGTAAGTCCATTCAAAGGTTTGACAGCAGCAGGGAAGAAGCTGTTCTTGAGTCGGTTGGTCGATGACCTCAGACTTTTGTATCTTTTTCCCGAAGGAAAAAGGTAGGAGATGTCTGGGGTGCGTGGGGCCCTTAATTATGCTGGCTGCTTTGCCGAGGCAGCGGGAAGTGTAGACAGAGTCAATAGATGGGAGGCTGGTTTGCATGATTTATTGGACTACATTCATGGCCTTTTGTAGTTCCTTGCGGTCTTGGGCAGAGCAGGAGCCAAACCAAGCAGTGATACAACCAGAAAGAATGCTTTCTATGGTGCATCTGTAAAGGTTAGTGAGGGTCGTAGCTGACATGCCAAATTTCCTTACTCTTCTGAGAAAATAGAGGCGTTGGTGGGCTTTTTTAACTATAGTGCAGGCATGGGAGGACCAGGAGAGATTGTTGGTGATCTGGACACCTAAAACTTGAAGCTCTCGACCCTTTCTATTTCGTCCCCATTGATGTAGACAGGGGCATGTTCTCCTTTATGCTTCCTGAAGTCGATGACAATCTCCTTCATTTTGTTGACATTGAGGAAGAGATTATTGTTGGCGCACCAGTTCACCAGATTCTCTATCTCATTCCTGTCCTCTGTCTTGTCATTGTTTGAGATCCAACCCACTATGGTGGTGTCATCAGCAAACTTGAAAATCGAATTGGAGGGGAATTTGGCCACAAGTCATAGGTGGATAAGGAGTATAGTAGGGGGCTGAGAACACAGCCTTGTGGGGCACCGGTGTTGAGGATGATCATGGAGGAGGTATTGTTGCCTATCCTTACTGATTGTGGTCTGCGAGTTAGGAAGTTCAGGATCCAGTCACAGAGGGAGGTGCCGAGGCCCAGGCCACGGGGTTTGGAAATGAATTTTGTGGGAATAATAGTGTTGAAGGCTGAGTTATAGTCAATAAATAGGAGTCTGACTTAGGTGTCCTTGTTATCTACGTGTTCCAGGGTTGAGTGCAGGGCCAGGGAAATGGCGTCTGCTGTGGACCTGTTGCGGCAGTAGGCAAACTGTAGTGGATGCAGGTAGTCCGGGAGGCTGGAATTGATTCGTGCCATGACTAACCTTTCGAAGCACTTCATAATGATGGATGTCAGAGCCACTGGCTGATAGTCATAAAGGCACGCTGCTAGGTTTTTCTTAGGTACCGGGATGATGGTCATCTTCTTGAAGCAGATAGGAACCTCAGATTATTGTACAGAGAGGTTGAAGATGTCTGTGAATACCCCCATCAGCTGATACGCGCAGGATCTGAGTGCTCGTCCGGGCAGCCCATTCGGGCCAGTTGCTTTCTGTGGATTGACCTTCGAGAAGCTTCTCTGACGTCTGCAATGGTGACCCCAGATATAGGTTGATCCAGGGCTTCCAGGATGGAGGGCGTGCTCTTGCTGACTTCTTGCTCAAAGCGGCAGTAGAATGCATTGAGCTCATCAGGGAGGGGTGCGTTGGAGCCAGTGATTTTACATGCCTTCACCTTGTAGCCTGTTATGTCTTGCAGAACTTGCCTTAGTCAGCGGGGGTTGGTGTGACTAGCCTGGGACTCTAGCTTGGTCCGGTACTGTCTTTTGGCATCTTTGATGGATCTCCTTAGATCGTATCTGGCTTTCTTGTATAGGTCAGGGTCGCCTGACTTGAACGCCTCAGACCTGGACTTCAGCAAGCAGTGGATATCCCTGTTTATCCATGGGTTCTGGTTGGGGAACACACGGATTTGCTATCCTGACCAACTATTATCCCTCAACCTAGTGTACCAATAACACATTGAAGATTCATTTATCTCATTGCTGTTGGAATCATAGAATCCCTACAGTTCAGAAGGAGGCCATTCGGCCCTTCGAACCTGCACCAATTCTCTGAAAGAGTAGGTTAAACCTTGCTGTGGACAAATTGACTGTCACACAAGGGATTGGACAGAGGTTGGTTCCTCAATAGCATGATTTGAACACCTGTCAAACACTCAGCAAAATAAAGGAAAAACATATTGTTTGCCTACAAATTGGGTCCTCATCTGCATTGGATTAACTGTCAGCTCTACCAACCCTTGACATGCAGTGACAAAGTGAAACAACATTTTCTGTGCAGTTTGTGATTCTCCCCAGTGTTTCTGCTCCTTGCTGGCCGCAAAAGAACTATTATTTACACTTTTGGGATCTCGTATCAGAGCTATCTTGCACCTGTCAACACGAACCAGAAAAATCAAGGTCAAGTAGATCCCAGTACTGAGCACATGCTGAAGTTAGTGTCAGTTGGGTGAGATGACAGGGCAGGTTTATGCTGTAAAGGCCAAAATTCCTCAAACTTTAAAATATTTAACAATTTTTAAGAGAGAGAAAGTCTTTGCCTCTTTATATCTGGTCAAGTACTGAATTTGCAACCTACATCTTTAAGCCCAAGAATAAATCAATAAATCAAATCAATGCAGCAGCCACATTCCTTCATACTTTCTCATTCTTCACACTATTAAGACCAGTCTGTTTTTAGTTGCAGAAATCACTTTTAAAAAAGCTTATTAAAGGAGTTGCTAGGGTAGAGAGAAACAGAGCAATTCACCAAAGAATCTTAGACAGCACCTTCCAAACCCACGACTACTTCTATCTAGAAGGACAAGGGCAGCAGATACATAGGAACGCCACCACCTGCAAACTCCCCTTCAAGCCACTCACCGTCCTGACTTGGAAATATATCACCGTTCCTTTGCAGTCACTGGGTCAAAATCCTGGAATTCCCTCCCTAATGGCATTGTGGGTCAACCTACACCACATGGACTGCAGCGATTCAAGAAGGCGGCTCACCACCACCCTCTCAAGAGCAACTAAGGATGGGCAATAAATGCTGGCCAGCCAGCGACGTCCATGTCCCACGAATGAATTAAAAAAACAATTCCCTCTGGTGAGGAACTCCCAAAGATAGGGGTCATAACCCTAACATTAGCAGTGGGCCATTCGGGGGAGATATTAGAAAGTATTTCTTTCAGCAAAGTGCAGTGGAAATTTGGAACTCCCTCCCCCAAAAAGGCTACTGGGGCTGGTGGCTAATTGAAAGGTGGAACAGGCTCAAGAGGCAAAATGTCAGATTCCTTTACTGATGTTTCTTCACATCATGTTATGATCATTGATGAATAAAACAAGCACACTGATTTATATTCTCATACGCATCCTATGAAAGAAAAATGACTAGATGGTATTATATCCGATATTTTACATTCCTAAAGTTCTTCACAGCCAATTAATTGCTTTGAAGCACAGTTACTGTTGTTTTGCAGACAAACAGGGCAGTCAATTTGTCTGCAATAATGTTCTGGAAAAAGCAAGAGATAAATGACCATTTAATGTGTTTTTGGTGCATTTGGATGAGTGATAATTGTTGACTAGAATAACAGTGGAATCCTTTCCTCTTCTGGAATCCGTTACACTCACCTGAATAGGTAGTAAAGGCCTTCATTTAACATCTCATCTGAAAGGCACTGCCTCTAACACTGCAGCATTAACTTAGTACTGCACTTCTTTGTCAGTCTGGATTGCAATATTCTTATATTACTGTGGTGACTGCAAAAGTACTTAATTGAATGTAATGTGCTATGGGATGTCCTGAGGTTGTGAAAGGTGCTACATAAGCAGAGGTTCTATATAAGGGGAGGCAGTGGCATAGTGGACTGGTAATCCAAGAGCAAGGGCAACATGGGTTCAAATTGTGCCATGAATTTGGAATTTGAATTCAGTTTTAAAAATCTGGCATTAAAAATCTAATGATGGCCATGAAACCATTGCAGATTGTTGTAAAAACCATCTGGTACACCAATCTTCTTCAGAGTAAAAGCCACTCAGTTGTATCAAACTACTAAAAGTCAATAAAAAGGAATGAAGTTGGACAGATCACCTGGCAGCGACTTTGGCACCAGAAATGACAACAGCAAATCCAGCCCTATCAACCCTGCAAAGTCTTCCTTACTAACATCTAGGGGCAATACTTCCAAAGTGGGGCATAGTACAAACCAAGAAATAATGAGGGCTTGTGAGAGGGGCACAATGGTAACCATGGGCAATTTTAACATGTATATTGACTGGATCTATCAAATTGGCAAAGATAGCCTCGAGGGAGATTTCATAGCGTGTTTGAGGGATTGTTTCTTAGAGCAATATGCGATGGAACCAATCAAGGAGCAGGCTATTTTAGATTTAGTATTATGTAATGAAGAAGAGTTGATAAATAGTCATGTGGTTAAAGATCTCTTTGAAAGGGTGATCACAACATGCTAGAATTTCAGATTCAGATTAAGTGAGAGAAGACAGAGTGCCATACTACAGTTTTAGCATCAGGCATACATAATTATACATATCTGAGGAAAGAATTGGTCCAAGTAAACTGGGCTCAAATAACTGATGGCAGGACAGTTGAGGAACAATGACGGATGTTCAGGGAGATATTGAATACGTCTCAATGAAAGTATATTCCTGAGAGGAAGAGGAATCGTAAAAGGAAGAAAAACATTCCATGGCTAGACAGGGAAGCCAAAGAGGACATAAAGGCAAAACTAGGGCACACCAAGCTGCAAAAGCTAGTGATAAGCTGGAGGATTGGGAGAATGTTAAGGTTCAGCAAAAAGCTACTGAAGATAGAATCAAAAGAGCCAAGGTGAACTATGAAAAGAAACGAGCAGAAAACATAAACACAGATACCAAAAGCTTCTATAAGTATGTGAAGAGGAAGAGAATGGCTAAAGTAAATGTTGGCCTTTTAGAGGACATTATTGGTGAGATATTAATGGGGAATGCAGAGATGGCGGTAAAGAACAATGAAGATTTCCAAAAACTGCAGAGGAACTTGGAGCAATAACCATCACGAGGGAGAAGATACTGAATAAAATAATGGGATTAAATGCAGATAAGTCTCTGGGACCTAATGGCCTGCACCTGAGGGTATTAAGGAGGTGGCTGCAGAGATAGTGGATGCATTGGTTGCGATGTTTCAAAATTCCTTGGATTCTGGTAAGGTCCCGGTGGATTGGAAACACGCTACTTTATGTCTCTCTCCCTTATTCAGGGAGCGAGACACAAAGTAGGAAACTATAGGCTGGTTGGCTTGACCTCTGTGGTGGGGAAGTTAACAGTCTAGATCCCTGTCCAATAATTACTGTCGAAGAGAAGGGATCCCATTCCAGTTTCGTGAACACTATCCCACATGTGAAGATACAGTAAGAAGTCTCACAACACCAGGTTAAAGTCCAACAGGTTTATTTGGTATCACGTGCTTTCAGAGCGCTGCTCCTTCATCAGGTGAATGGGTGAAAGAGCAGCGCTCCGCAAGCTCGTACTGCCAAATAAACCTGTTGGACTTTAACCTGGCGTTGTGAGACTTCTTACTGTGCTTACCCCAGTCCAACGCCGGCATCTCCACATTATGTGAAGATATGCACTCATTTTTTAAAAAAAAACATGCTAAAATGAATTGCTATATTTTCTTTAAAAAATGCATGAGTCGGATAAAGACCACACCTATGTCCACACAGAAAAATGTACATCTTAGAGATGGACGAAAAGAAACGCGTGGACAAGTTGTTCCTGGTTACATTTGCACCTCCAGCCCTGCAACGTGGCGGCCCCAAGCTTCCCCCACACCACGGATACGCCCTCTCTCCAATCGGAAGCGACTTAACAAACCCGCACGCTGCCGGCCCAAAAAAGCAAAGCGAGTGTTGAGTGGCTCGGCCCCGGATCAAAGGCAAGTGTTGGGAGCGGAGGCAGGCGTCAGCGGCTGCGTTTGAAATAACTTTGTAACTTACATGGGACAGATTTCTGTGCGGCGCTTTTAAGGAACTCTCGCTGTATCAAGGTGGGGGGAGGGGTTGTTTCAAATAGGTATTTGAGATGAATTTATTCTGCGATGGAAGATGAATTGTGATGAATGAATGAATGAAACAGAGGTTTGGCAAAATTGTATCTTTTTTTTCTTTGCATCTTTATTGTAGGTTTCATTGGTTACAAGATATTGTAACATGGGGATCCCACGCCTGTTCTATTTCCTGCTTCTCCACATAGCCGGAGTGTGTCCCAAGCCCACTCTGAGACACGAGCGGGTCCACCAGGAACCGGAGTTGAGCGATCAGGTCCACGCCGACACGGAGAACTTTCACTATGACCATGAGGCCTTTCTGGGCAAGGAAGAATCCAAGACTTTCGACCAGCTGACCCCGGAGGAGAGCGTGGAGAGGCTGCGGTGAGTTTAGGATGGGGGGATGGACACTGGAGTTGGACTGATAATAAATGGGGTGTCAAGATTCCCTTGCCAGCTGTGGCTGCCAATTTCACAAGCTTTAGCTGCTTGGAGCTCAGCCGCAGTTCAGTACCGCGCGTTATTGGGATTATCTTCACTACGTTGTGAGCTGGTCACTTTTACAGTGTGTAAGTGCAGCTGAAATGTTGCTGGGTGGCTCCAGTTAATTATAAATCCTAGCGCAGTACTTCAAAACAAATTTCCAAACTCCTCCTTTGCAAAGTTTCTTTTTATGATCCGCTGCTACTGTTACACAATTCCCAAAAGAGTAGCGGGCAGTGAGTGTCTTTGGTGTCCTTTTCGTAGGGAAACGTGGCACTGGGCGTCTGTCCAGCCACCAACTGCTTCTGGCATGTACTTTCTGGCTCGCTCCGTAAATAGAAAGGAAGCATCAGCATTTGTAGGACCCCTTTGACCCCCCCAGAATGTCCTGAAAGCGCTTCGCAGCTAATGGAGCAGTTTCTTTGAAGTGAAGCCACTGCTGGAAGGTAATGAGATGACCAATTTGTACAGACCAAGCTCCCACAAGCAGCAGTATGAGAATGGTTCTTAATTAGGTTGGTCCAGAGATAAATATAGGCCAGGTCAACAGCTTAAAGTAAAGTTGGTTTATTAGTCACAAATAAGGCTTACATTAACACTGCAATGAAGCCACTGTGGAATTCCTCCAGTCGCCACACTCCGGCGCCTATTCAGGTCAATGCGCCTAACCAGCACGTCTTTCAGACTGTTGGAGGAAACCCACGCAGACACGGGGAGAACGTGCAGACTCCACACAGACAGTGACCCAAGCCGGGAATCAAGAACTCTCCTGCTTTCTATGGCGCCTTGGCTTAATGTTTCATCCAAACGACGGCACCTCTAACAGTGCAGCACTCCCTCAGTACAAGCCTAGATTTGCTGAAGTGGAGTTTGAGCCCACAATCTTTTGAAGCAGGAGTGCCATTGACAGAACTGTCTTCATGTTAAAGGAACAGAGTCCAGTACAAGCCAAGGGATGGGAGATATGTTGAAGATCAACATTAATTTCCTAGGCCATTGTGTAATGGTAGGAGCAGTAGTTTATATGTGCAGTGATTAGTGTAAAATCAAACGACCTTCTGCAACAAGACTGTTTTCTTAGAACTTTGTGATATCCAGGAAAGTTGATTCACTATCTCTGCAGGTGGTCTGACACACCTTTTCCAGTCTTGCACACTGTTTCCATATGACACTGCAAGGCATAAAATGTGGCCACGTAGATTGGAAATTTTTTGAACCTGCCTGCAATTAATTTAAGCTTTTAGTGCCACGCCAACATACTGCCCACCACTATTAAACTTGTGTTTGAAAGTTAACTGGTGGGAGAGGAATCACAGTCCACTTAGGAATTCTCTCCCCAGCAAGAAAATTCAAGTTACATTTCGACTAAAACATGCTCTACCAATATATTGCAAATTCACCTAATTAATCCTTTCGGGGGCAGATGAATTTACAAGGGTGATACCAGAATGATACCTGTCATGACGGAGTTGAGGAGGCATTTTTTTCTCTGAGAGTCATGGGTCTCCTCCTCAAAAGGCAGTGAAAGCAGAGTCTTTGAATGTTTTTAAGATAGAGCTAAATAGAATCTTGAATAACAAGGGGGTGAAAGGTTATCGGGGTAGGTGGGAATGTGGGGTTGAGGTTACAGTCAGATCAGGCATGATCTTATTGAATGGTGGAGTAGGATCATGGGGCCGAATGGCCTACTCCTGCTCCTAATTTGAATGTTTGTATGGAAATTCGATCATTATTGTTCTTGTCTCTGGAAATGAGAGGGCTGGCGGATGATCCAAGAGAGGTGATTAAGATTCTGAAAGAGTTTGATGGGCACAAGTTGGCCATTGGGCCCTTCTAAGTCTGCACTGTCATCCAGTAAGATCATGGCCGATCATCTGTGTCCACTTCACTTTCACGCACTATCCCCTTAATTTACCGAGTCTCCAAAAATCTACAGATCTCTGATTTGAGTATTAATGGGCTAGACGCAGGGACGATGTTTTCACGTGTTGTGAGAGACTAAAACAAGGGGTTGTAAATATAAGGAACCAGATCATCCGGTCTCTGGACTATCAATCCAGGATGCACATCAGGACCATGCGGAAGTACCAATGCGCTGACTCTCGATGGGGAATTTTATTGCTCCCCGGGAACCTCCAAAAAATGTTTCCAACTGAGTCAGCAACATCAGGCAGTTAGCCAGGAAATGTTGGGCAGAAAATTCTTAGTACAAATCCTGGGTAATTATACAACTGATGCACCCTAATCACCCGTGTATGTTATATACACAGTAAACTGGAGATCTGTCACCTCCCCCACCACAGACATCACCCCTCTCCACCCCTAATTGCCACCCCACCCCCGATGCAGAATTCCCCCCTTTCCCTCCTACGGACCTTCCCTCACCACCACCCCCCATCAGGCCTCACTCCTTTCAGGCCCCACCCCTTTGGCACTGCCAGGGTGCAATGCTTCTAACTCAGGGCATAGGAATTTGGGGTGTTCCATCCAGAATTTAGGAAATTGTGATATCTTGTCCAGGATAACAAATTTGGGGAACCTTGCCTGGGGACCCCCAGTCATAAAACCTGGATACGTTTAAAAAAAGCCAGACTTCCAATTGATGTTGGAGCATTCCCTCATCAGAGGAATCCATGTCGGGAGCAGCAAAGAGAATCGGCACAGAAGCTAAATCCTCTTCTAATAACACTAGCTGCTGTAAGTTATGTTTAAATGTTCAGTGTGAATGTTAACGAACAGGTGATGGATGAATGGATGCGTCAGTGATTGAGTGACTGGGTAGGATGGAAAGATAGGCAGGTGGGTGAAGTAAGCGGGTAATTGTATAGTGTGGCAAGTGGGTAAAGTGGCAGGGTCACTTGTGGGCAGAATTGTGGATGAGCAGGATGGGAGGTGGATAAGATGGTAGAATGGCAGTTAGGTTGGGTGGAAGGTGGATGAGGTGAGTCTGCAGGTAGTTGGGATGGTTCAGGAGGGGCTGTCGGGTCAGGGGCTGGTCAGATGCTGGGAGTTAGCAAGGCTGGAAGGAGGTTGCTGGGTCAGGTCAGGGGGAATTGAGGATTCAGGGGAGTAGAATGTAATTGTGAAAGTGGTTGTTAAGATATATAAGACCCTATTTATAAGTAGAACAAAGAACAATACAGCACAGGAACAGGCCCTTCGGCCCTCCAAGCCTGCGCTGCTCACGTGCCCACTAGACCATTCTTTTGTATCCCTCTATTCCCAGTCTGTTCATGTGGTTATCTAGATAAGTCTTAATCTATCCCAGCGTGTCCGCCTCAATCACCTTGCTTGGCAGTGCATTCCAGGCCCCCACCACCCTCTGTGTAAAATACGTCCCCCTGACATCTGTGTTGAACCTTGCCCCCCTCACCTTGAACCCGTGACCCCTTGTGTTCGTCACCTCCGACCTGGGAAAAAGCTTCCCACTGTTCACCCTATCTATGCCCTTCATAATTTTATACACCTCTATTGGGTCGCCCCTCATCCTCCGTCTTTCCAGGGAGAACAACCCCAGTTTACCCAATCTCTCCTCATAGCTAAGACCCTCCATACCAGGCAACATCCTGGTAAACCTTCTCTGTACTCTCTCCAAAGCCTCCACATCCTTCTGGTAGTGTGGCGACCTGAACTGGACGCAGTACTCCAAATGTGGCCTAACCATCGTTCTATACAGCTGCAACATCATATGCCAACTTTTATATTCTATGCCCCGTCCAATAAAGGCAAGCATGCCATATGCCTTCTTCACCACCCTCTCCACCTGTGCTGCCACCTTTAAGGATCTGTGGACTTGTACACCCAGGTCCCTCTGTGTGTCTATACTCCTGATGGTTCTGCCATTTATTGTATAGCTCCCCCTTACATTAGATCTACCGAAAATATAGGGGTATAGTGTACAAAAGGAAGGACGTTATGATGTATCTTTTTAACACTGATTTGGCCTGAATTAGTGTAATGTATCCAATTCTGGGCAACACACTTCAGGATGCCATTACAGAGGATGCAGACAAGATGTGTGAGAATGATCCCACAAATGAGGGACTTTAGTTATATGGTTAGACTGGAGAAGCTTGGGCTGTTCTCCTTGGAGAAGAGAAGGTTGATGTATCTGGACACAGTGGATAGGGAGAAAGTGTTTGTGTTGGTGGAAGGATTGGAAATCCGAGGGCACCTGATTATTTGGTGAGTGGCAAAAGACCCAAAGGCAACATGAGGAAAAATCTTTCTCAGTTGTTTGCACCTGGAAAGCATTGCCTTGAGAAGGTGGTGGAGACAGATTCAATCCTGGCCTTCCAAAGCGTATTGTTTACTATCTGCAACAAAATGTTGTTTTAGGGCTATGGGGAAAGGACAGAGAAGCACAACTAACAAAGAACTGGCACACATATGATGGGCTGAATGGTTCTTTCTGTGTTATAACCATTCCATAATTCATAGAATCGTAGAATCTTACAGTGCAGAAAGATGCCAGCCAGCCCATCAAGTCTGCACTGACCCCTGACAGAGTAATCTCATGATGTGGAGATGCCGGCGTTGGACTCGGGTAAACACAGTAAGAGGTTTAACAACACCAGGTTAAAGTCCAACAGGTTTATTTGGTAGCAAAAGCCACACAAGCTTTCGGAGCTCCAAGCCCCTTCTTCTCCACTCACCTGAAGAAGGGGCTTGGAGCTCCGAAAGCTTGTGTGGCTTTTGCTACCAAATAAACCTGTTGGACTTTAACCTGGTGTTGTTAAACTTCTTACAGAGTAATCTCATCCAGGTCCACTCACCCACCCTATCCTTGTAACTCCACATGTTTATAATGGCTAATTATTCAAACCTGCACATCTTGGGATGCTATCCAGGTTTGTATTCTGTGGAAAGCAGTTGTTTGATTGTACGTCATTTTGCAGTATATTTATATTGGAAGCAGGCACTTTTTTTTTGTGAGGGACCAGAAGAGGTGGTGAGAGCCTGCCTTCATGTTGTTGTGGTTACAACCTACACCTGATTTTTTAAAAACTTGGCACTGTGCATGTGTGCATGTTTTCTCTGCTAGAACTACCTACTTAGTGATAGCCAGTCCCTAGATTGAAGTCTATGGTGCAAGTCACCTGGTGTAAACCTGACTTTAGTTAAGAACAAAGTAGGGTGAGGTCGTCCAATGGGGGGTCCCATCCCACATTGTTCTGGAGTCCAGTCTGGCAATGTATTTAGATTTAACCTGTTTGCTGAAGGGTCAATGCAACGTTGAACTGCAATGCCATGGTTGTAATGCAGATCATAGAATCATTGAATCCTACAGTACAGAAGGAGGCCATTTGGCCCATCGAGTCTGCACCGACCACAATCCCATCCATGCATTTCCCCTAGCTAGTCTCCCTGACACTAAGGGGCAATTTAGCATGACCAATCCATCTAACCTGCACATCTTTGGACTGTGGGAGGAAACCGGAGCACCCGGAAGAAACCCACGCCGACACAGAGAGAATGTGCAGACTCCGCACAGACAGTGACCCAAGCTGGGAATTGAACCTGGATCCCTGACGCTGTGAGGCAGCAGTGCTAACCACTGTGCCGCCCCCAGATGAAGCACTAAAGGTTCTGAATTCATGTATTTTAAACTTGGGCCACCCTTCGAAATAGAGCACTTGCTCCAATACCTGCTGCTGAACTGTGCCACACCTAGACTAGAAGAAGATTGAAACATGAGCCTCCAGTTAGAAGTATGGTACCAGTATAGCAAGATATTCTTATGACACATGTGATATGCACTCTGATTATTCAGCACTGAGAGACTTAGTGTTGTATGTATTAGGTTACAGTAATCAGCTAATTCCCTGTCAGAATGTAAAGCTCTTTAATACCTACTTTTAGTTCCATGTTGCTAACTCTGACTTCTTTTGCACTGCTTGAAAAATACTTATTTACATCATACACCATTTATGTATCGGTGCTTTCAGTTGTGTTCTGCAGTTTTACAAATCTTTGGGTATGCATTTTGATACTCGGCAAATTTTCTAGCCTTCCATGGATTTATTCAAAATCTATTCCTTGCCAACTCGATGCAGTTGAAGACCAATGACATAATCTCCCCTTTCTCTGAGCACCATAGATGTTGACGGCACAAAATGTGGCCATGCTTCTTCCAGATTCCCATTGACTCCAGGTTTTCGACGGTTCCTTGGTGCCACTTCTGGCTGAAAATGGTTGCAAATGTCTTAGCTTTCCCTTTGCGCTAATGTGTTGGGCTCTCCCATCATTGAGGATGGGGATATTTGTGGAGCCTCATTTAATTGCCCACCACCATTCATGATGTATTAAAAAATATATTCTCTCGCAGGATGTGGGTGTTGCTGGCTAAGTCGGCATTTATTCCCCATCTCTAATTGTCACTGAGATGGTGGTGAGTGCCACCTTCTTGAACCGCTGCTGTCTGTGTGGGTTAGGTGCACCCGCAGCGCTGATCGGAAGGGATTCAAGAATTTTCATTCAGCCACAGTGAAGCAATGGTGATTATAGGGCTGGATTTCCATTCTCGGTGGGTAGCAGGAGTCAGGAAAATTTCTGGATCAGCCAATCTGAATTGGAAAAAAAGTATCTGCAAGGACAGGATTTTCATTGTGGTGGATGCAAGTTGCCCATCTGGCCAGCCGACCCAGGGACAAGTTTGGAGGCAGCGTCAGGGACTACCGGGTTGGGCTGCTCAAAAGGCCTGCTTTGATGCTGTGGGATTTCATCCCAGTTTTATAAAAGCAGAAAGACCTTCCAGCTCTCACCAACCCCCTCCCCATTGCCCCCATTCAACCCCTATGTCTGCTCATGTCCCCCATGCCAAGGTATACCCCTCAAATAACTCCTTGGGCCCTCTTGTCCCCAATGCCAAGCTATTTCACTTCCATGCCTATACTCCCACTATACACTGCATTGAAGCAGTGAATGCTATTGTGAAAGTAGGATGTGTTTTTAAAAAAGGTTTTTTAAAAAGTAATTTATTGATGACTTTTCAATTTATCAAAGCAAAACTTTTTACGACAGTCCAATTAAACTGTCAATCATCCAGACCCCTTAAAGTATCAATTAGAGAAACTCAAAGCATTTGAAACCTCTTTATTTTGTGTAAATAAACATTGTGAATTTGACAGCTTAGATCAGAGATCCAGAGCTGTCAATCAAACAATGTTTTGCCTGGGCCTCTGGTATTTCGACAGGCTTTGGCTGACATTCCAGGAATCTGTTTGCCTTTCCAACCAGTGGAGCGGTTCCTCCAGGTTCCCATTGACTCCAGGTTTTCTAGGACTCCTTGTTGTCACTTCTGGCTGACAATGGTTGTAAATGTCTCAGATTTCCCTTTGCACTGATGTGCTGGGATTTCCCATCATTGAGGATCGGGATATTTGTGGAGTTCCACCCTCCAATTTGTTGTTTAATTGCCCACCACCATTCATGACTGGATGTGGTAGGACAGCAGAGCTTGGATTTGATCCATTGGCTGTCAGATTGTTTAGTTCTGTCTATCACTTGCTGTTTGGCACACAAGTGGTCATGTTTTGTTGTTTCACAGGTTGGCACCTCATTTTTAGGTATGCCTGATGCGGCACTCTTCATTAACCCAGAGATGAACACCAGCTTGCAGTGGTAGAATGGGGGAAATGCCATGCCAAGAAGTTACAGATTGTGGTTCAATACAATTCTGTTGCTTCCGATGGCCCACAGTGCCTCATGGATGACCAGGTTTGAGTTGCTAGGTTTGCTTGAAATCTATCCCATTTAGCATAGTGCCGAACAACACAATGGAGTGTATACTCAATGTGAAGATAGGTCTTCATCTCCACAAAGACTATGCAGTGGTCACTCTTACCAATACTCACATGGACAGTTGCATCTTCAACATGCAGGTTGGTGAGGACAAAGTCAATTTGGTTTCTCCCTCCTGTTGGTTTCCTCGTCACCTGCCAAAGACTCGGTCGAGCAGCTACCATTTCTGCTTCTACTAATATTTTATCAGCATCCTCTTCCTCAGTAAACAATGATGCAAAGTACTCATTAAGTACTCTAGCCTTTCACTGCACCTCTAAGCACATATCTTCCTCTTGCTCCCTTATTCATAATATTATTAGCAAATCTCTTTGCTGGTTTATGAAATATTTGGCATGTTTTAAATGTATTTAATCTTATTCATGGGGTCATGATTAGTGAGCAAATCTGATTTCAATCTTGCGGCCACTGAGATGCAGGAAGGTCACTCGTGCGGCCTACTCAACTGGCCTCGGTTACCCATCACTGTTTTAAACCCTCCACCATTGATGGAATTCAACTGCCTCGGTCTTAACACCTGGAATTCCCTTCCTCAACACCTCCATTTCTCTCCTCATTTAAAATTGTTCTTTAAACCTACCTCTTTGACCAAGATTTTAGTCACCTGGGCTAATATCGCTATGTGACTTGGTGTTGAATCTTGTTAACATTCCTGTGATGTGCCTTGGGGAATTTTACTATAAATAGGTTGTTGTTGCATCCACAACTTTTTATTTGTCCTTGTTTTCATCGGAAGTGATAAAGAGAAATTTAGCACTCTTCATGTTTTCAGATCTTGTCTAGAGTGTGCTGTTTGGTTGAATCAAAGCTTGTATTGGATTATAATGTTTTCATACTATTTCATATTTTTCTACTAAAACAGAGCTATAAATGGTATCTTTCACTAAAAGAAAAATCTTCACTCCCTAGTTACTGTAAATACAGCAACACAAAATCGGTTCCTAAGATGATCCTGTATCTATGTGGCCAATGGTCTGGTAATGGCTGTATCCCTCAGATGTTCACTTTCACTCAGGTTTTCATTCATTCATGGGATTGGGGTGCCATTGGCTGGATCAGCATTTATTGCCCATCCCTAATTGTCCTTGAACTGAGGGGCTTGCTAGGCTTTGAGAGGGCATTTTAAGAGTCAACCACATTGCTGTGGATCTGTAGGCCAGACCAGGTAAGGAGAGCAGACTACCTCCCCTAAAGGGCATTAACAAACCAGGTGGGTTTTTACGGCAATCAGCAATGGATTCATAATCATCACTAGACTTTTAATTCTAGATTTTTTAATTGAATTCAAATTTCACCATCTGCCATGAGTATTGTCCAGTATCTCTGGGTTACTAGTCCAGTGGCAATACCACTATGCCAACACCTCCCCTCAAAACAGGTGTAGTGCCTTCATACCACAAGTCCCTTGAGGCTCAAAGTACATTTGACCAAGTTGCCTGATGCCATCATTCAGAGTCTTTGGAGTATCACAAGTGGAAGTCATTGTAGAAAGCACAATCTCCTGACTGAGCATAACATAGACTCTCGTTACATTGAATCATAGATCAGCGTGAGTCTATGCCAGAGGCAGAACTTCACAATCGATTACATTACTGACATAGATGTTGATTGTCAGCGAATGTGTACAAATGTTTTGTGTGTTTTTGCAGAAAGATTGTAGAACGAATAGATGATAACCAGGATCAGTACGTGACCACTGAAGAGCTGAAGGCATGGATTATACGGGTGCAGAAACGTTATATTTATGAAAATGTAGCAAAAGTGTGGAGGGACTATGACCTGAACAAAGACAACAAAATTTCCTGGGAAGAATACAAAAAAGCAACATATGGCTACTACCTTGGTATGTCTATACTGGTCCAATACTCCAGTCTGTTAATCTGATGATACTGTCTGAGGATGTGGTAAATATCAAGTTTACAATATTTACATTAAAGGAGTACAATAGATGGTGGTGGTTATAGTTCTGGACTGAGCAGCCCAGAGGTCAGGTGTTCAAATCTCACAACAAGTCATATTT